>NW_024080633.1:0-11226 GCF_003009895.1 Hyaena hyaena
GCTCCTTACTTCTCCGCCATCTTGCCCTCTCTAATTTCTTTCTTAATCATTCTGTCTGAACATTGGAGTTCTCTGTCCTTAGTGTTTCCATCTATTATCTTTTTGTAGATGATCTCATCTAATCCCATCTATAGGTTAGTCTCCATTTAGATACACCATATTTCATCAACAGTACATTAAAAGGATCATTGAGCACAATTGGGGGATTTATTCTGGGAATGCAAGGATAGTTTAATGTCTACAAATTGGTCAACATGATACATGACCTCAAAATGAAAGATAAAAACCATATTATCATCTCAGTAGATGACAAAGCATTTGGCAGAATTCAACATCAACTCATGATAAAAGCTCTCAATAGAGTGCATTTAGAGGGAATATACCTCAATGTAATAAAGGCTACATGTGACAAACCCATGGCCAACATCATACTCAGCAATGAATAGCTGAAAGCTTTTCCTCTAACATTAGGAACAAGACAAGATGTCTCCTCTTGCCACTTTTATTCATGGTACAGGAGGTCCTAGTCACAGCAATCACATGAGAAAAAGAAATAAAAGGTGTAGAGACTCCATATGTTGTATGGGTCACGCTAAACTATTATATAACCCTCCTCCAAATTGATAGTCTCAATTGCCGTGTCTTCCCTCTCAGCAAATAGCAGCAGCATTTGCCTACTGTTTGCTACAAACACTTATGAATGATCCTTGATTATTCAATAGTAAGCTTAGATAAAATCAAAATATATTTAAGATGTTAACCTTTTATCATCTTCTGTATAAGAACATTAGTCTGAGGAATAATTTAATCACCTGAACCACTGTACCCATCTTCTAAATACCCTCCAATCTTGCTGTCCTGAACCTTAGTTTCTAATTAGCAGCCAGAGAGAGGTTTTGTGTGTATGTGTGTGTGTGTGTTTTGTTTTGTTTTGTTATTGTTGTTTTGTTTTTAAGTAGGCTTCATGCCCAATGTGGGGTTGAACTCTCATGACCCTGAGATCAAGCCAGCCTGGAGTCCCCCCAGAGAGAGTTTTATAAAGACATTGTTACATTACATTACTCTCCTGCTTAAAACAATTTAAGGGTTTCCCATTGCAGCCAGAATAAAATCAAACTTTAGATAATCTAGCTCCTAGCTGCACCTCTTCTCCTCACTCTTCCCGTTGTTGTATTCTCCAGGTATACTGACCTTCTTTCTGTTTCTCAAACACTTTGGAGAAAATTTTAATTGTCTTTCTTACTTATTGAAGGAAGAATACCACAAGAAGCCATCCCTCTTTGGACCCTCCTATTTTACCAGAATAGTGAAAGCTCCCTATTATAGGACTGTAGTCAGAACATCCTCAAATTGATGAATCTATGGCATTATTGCTCCTCCTTGGAAAGAAAAAGGGATCTGTGAGGGCTGTGACCAGTTTGGGATTATCTGCAAATTATCTGTGTTATAAATTAAAACATATATCAAGGAATCAAGGTATATATAGAGTCAGAACTCATATGTCAGATATGATATGTCAGAAGGCACATATATCATTCATTGTTGGTTATGAGAACCAAGGGCCTACTTATTCAAGAAGTCTTACCAGTAGAGAAAAATAAAACTGGTATCTACAACAATGTTTAAAAAATTTGTTTTTCACCGTGACATATAATAAGACATGTATTTTATCTTATAGCCCAGTCATTCATTCATTCATTTATTAATACACACACATACATTCTGTATTATTAGTCTGTAACTTTTCATATCAACTACTAAAGTGTTAAATCTGGAATATGAAGGCTAAGAACAATAACAATGATGGTAATAATGATAATAATAATAGCTAGTATTTATTGAGTGCTTTTTACCCTTAACATCTACTGTGGAATTATCCCTAGGGAGGTTGAGTTACTATTGAACTTTGGAGTATAACTTTTGTGGGATTAGTTCCACTCACATACTAGATTGTCTTGCATTTAATAATTTTTTTATAAATGATGCTTGAAGTACTCTCAAAGGGAAAAGCTGAAATACTGACTGAAATACTTCTAACGGTGAAGCTTATCCTAGATGAAATAAGGAACCAATTTTAATGACTCTTTTGTGGCTGGTTTAACTTTTCTGTCTCATATAGGGTTTGGAGATACTTAATTTTTTTGTTTTTTATTATGGTTTAGGAGAATGGACTAGTTTTCAATAATTGCTATTCCTTTCCTTCACATTTAAATACTTTTTTCCTCCTCTCTCTCTTTTATGGTCACAGTGTTTCGTGTAAAGCTTGTATTTGAGAGCACAGAATGAAAGCAACCTTTTGGAGGGAGATAGTTTTATTTTCTAGCAGACTAGAATGAGAGTTCCATTTAGAATAGTGTTACTGGGTTCCAAGTGGCTTCAGTAAGGCCCCTGAAAGCAGAGGATGAGCTTCCAGGGCTGAGGCCCACTTAACTGGGTCTCCCAGGTGGAGGGATGCCATTCTCCATGAATGATGGCGAAGAAAAATGGTTTTCAATTTTCCTTTAGGAAAGCCTAGAGGAAGCCAGGTGGAGCTGAGGAAACCGAGCTCAGATGGAGAAAAAGGAAACAGGAAGCTTGTGGATGCTTGGCAAAGACGGAGATTTGGAGAATTAAGTAGGGAGACTTTGAGTTATTTTCAGTGAATATTCTCGTTCATTGCTCTGTCAAGATATAGAACAATGTTCACAATGCCCAGTGGTGTTTTTATTTGAGTTTATTCTTTCAGGGAAGCTATAAGAGGAAGAGGACCTAGCTAATACCAGGTGTGCGGGAGCGGAGCTAGTACAGTTGCTCATTGAACAATGCAGCTTGAACTCTGTGAGTCTACCTCAGTGCAGATTTTTTTAATATAGTCTAGTACTATAAACATATTTTCTCCCCCTTATGATTTTCTTAATAACTTTTTTTTCTCTAGCCTCTAGCTTACCTTATTGTAAGAATATAGTAAAATGGATGTTAAATACTCAGGTACCTTGGGCATACTTAAATGTTCATTTCCTTCCCACTTGTCCATCATTCCGGAGACACCTACTGGGCTCTGTGAGGAAGCATTTCTTAACTCTCCACCAAAAATGTCCTGTCAGACTCTCAGGCTCAGCTGTAGTGTAAATAGTAGCTTTCCTTCTCCTCCTACTTACTGACTTGAAAGGGCCAACTGGTGCCATACTATGTATTTGTTGCTTGTTTATATGACCATGTCTCTATTTTCTAATAGTACTCAGCCTTTTACTCTGGGTGTCTACACTGGTCCCCTGTTTATTATTTGTTTCTTTAGAAGCTGATCTCATCTTCTGTTCTATTCCTTAGGTACAGAGCTTGATAAAGAAATGAAAATATGGCCCAAGGCAATCTAGTCACAATGAATCTCACTTTTTTTTAAACGATTTTTCTAGTTTTGTTTACTGTGACAGGCAATGTTGCGATAGGTACCATTACACATTTATCTTAGATACATGTATTTTTTATTACAGTAGGACAGAGTCCCAAAAGTAGTATTGCTAGTTTAAAAATCTGCATATTTTAAATCTTTAAAAAATTTTTATTTAAATCTTAACATATAGTGTAATAATGGTTTCAGAAATAGAATTTAGTGATTCATCACTTACATGTGACACCCAGTGCTCATCACAAGTGTCCTCCTTGATCCCTATTATCCATTTAGTCCATCCCCGCCCAAATCCCCCCAACCCTGCCCCCAGCTACCCTCAGTTTTTCTCTGTATTTAAGAGTTTATTATGGTTTGCTTCTCGCTCTGTTTTAATCTTATTATTCCTTTCCTCTCCCTGTGTCATCTGTTTTGTTTCTTAAATTCCACATATGTAGTGAAATCATACGGTATTTATCTTTTTCTGACTGACTTCACTTAGCATAATATATACTCTAGTTCCATCCACGTTGTGATAAATGGCAAGATTTCATTCTTTTTGAAGCCAAGTAATATTCCATTGTATATATATATATTTCACATCTTTATCCATTCATCACTTGATGGACATTTGGACTCTTTCCATAATTTGGCTATTACTGATAATGCTGCTGTAAACATGGGGATGCATGTGCCCCTTTGAATCAGCATTTTTGTATTCTTTGTATGAATACCTAGTAGTGCAATTTCTGGGTCATCAGATAGTTCTATTTTTAGTTTTTTGAGGAACCTCCCTCAAAAATACTGTTCTTCAGAGTGGCTGCACCAGTTTGCATTCCCACGAGCAGTGGGAAAGTGTTCCCCTTTCCCCACATCCTTGCCAACATCTGTTGTTTCCTGAGCTGTTAATTTTAGCCATTCTGACAAGTGTGAGGAGCTTTCTCATTGTGGTTTTGATTTGTATTTCCCTCATAATGAGTGATGTTGAGCATCTTTTCATGTGTCTGTTAGCCATCTGGATGTCTTCTTTGGAAAACTGTCATGTCTTTTGACCATTTCTTCACTGGATTATTTATTTTTTGGGTGTCGAGTTTGATAAGTTCTTTATAAATTTTGGATTTAACCCTTTATCTGATATGTCGTTTGCAAATATCTTCTCCCATTTAATCCGTTGCCTTTTAGTTTTGCTGATTGCTTCCTTTGCTGTGTAGAAGCTTTTTATCTTGATGAGATCTCAGTAGTTCATTTTTGCTTTTGTTTCCCTTGACTCCCGAGACTGTTGAGTAAGAAGTTGCTGTGGCTAAGGTCATAGAGTTTGTTGCCTGTTTTCTCCTCTAGAATTTTGATGGCTTCCTGTCTTACATTTAGGTCTTTTATTCATCTTGAGTTTATCTTTGTGTATGGTATAAGAGAGTAGTCCAGGCTCCTTCTTCTGCATGTTGCTGTCCAGTTTTCCCAGCACATTTACTGAAGAGACCGTCTTTTTTCCATTGGATGGATATTCTTTCATGGTTTGTTGAAGATTAGTTGGCCATACATTAGTGGGTCCACTTCTGGGTTCTCTGTTCTGTTCCATTGATCTATGTGTCTGTTTTTGTGCCGGTACCATCTGTCTTGATGATTACAGCTTTGTAATACAGCTTGAAGTTTGGAATTGTGATGCCTCCAATACTGGTTTTCCTTTTCAGCAGTATTTTGGTATTTGGGGTCTTATCTGGTTCCATACAAATTTTAGGATTGTTTGTTCTAGCTCTGTGAAAAATGCTGGTATTATTTTTATAAGGATTTCTTTGAGTAGTATAAGCATTTTAACAATATTTGTTCTTCCAGTCCATGAGTATGGAATGTTATTCCATTTCTTTGTGTTCTTTAATTTCTTTCATAAGCTTTCTATAGTTTTTAGTGTAAAAATATTTAACCACTTTGGTTAGAATTATTACTAGGTAATTTAAAGTTTTTAGTGCAATTAAAAATGGAATCAATTCCTTGATTTCTCTTTCTGCTGCTTCATTATTGGTGTATAGAAATGCAACTGAGTCTATGCATTGATTTTATATCCTGTGACTTTGTTGAATTCATGTATCAGCTTTAGCAGTTTTTTGGGGAGTCTTTTGGGTTTTCAGTGTAGAGTATCATGTCATCTGTGAAGAGTGAAAGTTTGACTTCTTCCTTGCTGATTTGGATGCTTTTTTTCTTTTTGTCATCTGATTGCTAAGGCTAGGACTTACATCACTATGTTGAACAACAGTGATGAGAGTGGACATCCCTGTTGTGTTCCTGACCTTAGGGAGAAAGCTCAAGTTTCTCCCCATTGAGGATGATATTAGCAGTGGGTCTTTGTATATAGCCTTTATAATTTGAGGTATGTTCAATATAGCCCTACTTTCTTGAGGGTTTTTATCAAGAAAGGATGCTCCAGTTTTTTCAAATACTTTTTCTGCATCTGTTGAGAGGATCATGTGGCTCTTGACCTTTCTTTTATTAATCTGATGTACTTTTTTTTTAATTAAAAATTTTTAAATGTTTTATTTATTTCTAGGAGAGAGAGAGACAGCGTGAGCAGGGGAGGGTCAGAGAGAGAGGGAGTCACAGACTGAAACAGGCTCCAGGCTCTGAGCTGGCAGTCAGCACAGAGCCCGACGCGGGGCTCGAACCCACGAACCACGAGATTATGACCTAAGCACAAGTCGGACGCTTAACCGACTAAGCCACCCAGGTGCCCCATAATCTGATGTACTTTTATTAGTCTGATGTAACCAGTCCTGTAGCTCAGGAATAATTTCCACTTGATCGTGGTGAATAATTCTCTTAATGTACTGCTGAATTTGGTTGGCTAGTATCTTGTTGAGAATTTTTGCATCCATGTTCATCAGAGAAAATGGTCTGTGGTTCTCCTTAGTGGTCTTTGGGTTTGGAATCAAGGTAATGCTGAGCTCATAGAATGAGTTTGGAAGTTTTCTGTTCATTTCTATTTTTTGGAACAGCTTAAAAAAAACCAGGTGTTAACTCTTCTTTAAATGTTTGATAGAATTCCACTGGAAGGCCATCCGGCCCTGGACTCTTGTTTTTTGGGAGATTTTGATTACTGAATGAATTTATTTGCTGGTTATGAGTCTGTTCATATTTTCTATCTTTTTCTGTTTGAGTTTTGATAGTTTATATGTTTCTAGGAATTTGTCCATTTCTTTCAGATTTTCCAATTTGTTGTCATATAATTGCTCATTCTCTCTCTCTTTATTTTAAATGTTTTATTTATTTCTAGGAGAGAGAGAGAGAGAGAGAGAGAGACAGCGTGAGCAGGGGAGGGTCAGAGAGAGAGGGAGACACAGAATCTGAAGCAGGCTCCAGGCTCTGAGCAGGCAGTCAGCACAGAGCCCGACGCGGGGCCCGAACCCACGAACTGCGAGATCATGACCTAAGCGAAAGTCGGACGCTTAACCGACTAAGCCACCCAGGTGCCCCTAATTGCTCATTCTCTTATTATTGTTTGTTTTTCTGCAGTGTGGGTTATGATCTCTTCCCTTTCATTTGTGATTTTATTTATTTGGACTTTTTCTTTTTTCTTTTTGATCAGTCTGGGTAGAGGGTTATCAATTTTGTTAACTTCTTTCAAAGAATCAGCTCCTGGTTTTGTTGATCCATTCTATTGGTTTTTTCTGCTCTAGGCTTTAAAATTTTTTAAAAAAAATTTATTTATTTTTGAGAGAGAACGAGAGAGCGAGCAAGCAGGAAAGGGACAGAGAGGAGGGCAAGAGAATCCCAACATGCTCCACACCATCAGTGCAGAGCTGAGTCAGGGCTTGAGCTCACAAACTGCGAGGTCATGACCTGAGCTAAAATTAAGAGTCAGACACTCAACTAACTGAGCCACCTAAGTGCCCTGATTTTTGCTATAATCTTTATTATTTCTCTTGTTCTGGTGGTCTTGTGATTTATTTACTGTTCTTTTTCAGGCTCCTTTAGATGTAATGTTAGGTTATGTGTTTGAGACATTTCTTCCTTCTTTAGGAGAGCCTGTATTGCTTTATACTTCACTCTTATGACCACCTGTGCTGCATCCCAGAGGTTTTGTACCATTGTGTCTTTATTTCCTTTGGCTTTCATGTACTTTTTAATTTCTTCTTTAATTTTTTGGTTAACTCATTCTTTCTTTCGTAGGATGCTCTTTTATCTCCAAGTATTTGTGTGTCTTTCCAATTTTTTTCTTGTGGTTTGATCAAGTTTCATAGCATTGTGTTCTGAAAATATGCATGTTATGATCTCAATCTTTTTGTATTTGTTGAGGGCTTAATTTGTGACTCAGTATGTAGTGGCAAGGATATATACAGAGTGATGAATCAGAAAAATATGCTGTCAAGAATTCTCTATCCAGCAAGGTTGTCATTCAAAGTAGAAGGAAAGATAAAGAGTTTCCCAGACAAACAAAAACTAAAGGAGTTTGTGACCACTAAACCAGTCCTTCAAGAAATTTTAAGGAGCACTCTTTGAGTGGAGAAAAAAATAAAACAAGACCAAAAGCCAACAAAGACTAGAAAGGACCAGAGAACATCACCAGAAACAACAACTGTACAAACTACACAATGGCACTAACTTCATATTTTTCAGTAATCATTCTAAATGTAATTGGACTAAATGTTCCAATCAAAACACACTGAGTATCAGAATGGATAAAAGAACAAGGCCTATCTATATGCTGCCTACAAGAAGCTCATTTTAGTTCTAAAGACACCTGCAGATTGAAAGTAAGGGACTGGAGAACCATCTTTTATGCTAATGGACATCATGCTTATATCAGACAAACTAGATTTTAAAACCAAGACTGTAACTCTTAGAGATGAAGAAGGATATTATATCATAATTAAAGGGGCTATCCTTTCAGAAGATCTAACAATTATAAATATTTATGCCCTTAACTTGAAGCACCCAAATATATAAATCAATTAATAACAAATATAAAGAAACTCATTGATAATAATACCATAACAGTAGGAGACTTTAACTCCCTGCTTACAGCAATGGACAGATCATCTAAGTGGAAAATCAGTAAGGAAACAATGGCTTTGAATGACACACTGGACCGGGTGGAATTAATACATATATTTAGAACATTTTATCCTAAAGCAGTAGAATACATATTCTTCTTGAGTGCACATGGAACATTCTCTGGAATAGGTCACATTTTAAATTTTAATACACAATTTCCAGATTATTTTTCCCAGTAAGCAACTCATACTCTATAAACAAAGTCTGAGGATGGCTTATCCTCATTAGCTATGTGCGTTACTTCCTTTTAAGTTTTGTGCTAATCTAATGGGTAAAAAATAGTTATGATTATTCTTTTAATTTACAGTCATTATTTCTTTTTTAAAAAATGTTTATTTTTGAGAGACAGAGACAGAGAGAGAGAGAGAGACAGAGAGAATGGGGGGGGGGGTGGCAGCGACAGAGGGAGACACAGAATCTGAAGCAGGCTCCAGGCTCTGAGCTGTCAGCACAGCGATGTGGGCCTCAAACTCACGGACTATGAGATCATGACCTAGTCAAAGTTGGACTGTTAATTGACTGAGCCACCCAGGCACCCCATACAATAATTATGTCTTCGACAATTGTGGTAAGAATACTTAACCTGAGATCTACCCACTTAACAAAAATGTTAAGTGCACAATACAGTTTTGTTAAGTATAGATGCAATGTTTTATACCAGCAGATTTCCACAACTTCTTTGTATTACGTAACTGGTATGCTATCACTTAGCATAATACCCTCACATATGGCAGGATGTTCTTTTTTTTTTTTCTTCCTTATTTAAAGACTAAATCTGTTGCTTTTGATGTTGTTCGTAAAGAGCATAAGATACCTTGAATGAGTGTTGTGAACTTTGAAAGTAATACTTTAAATAACTTACTTTCTTTTTATGTTTTAAATGAATGTCTTCAGTTTAATACAAAAGCACATTTTAACATACAGCTTACAACTGTGATTTGGTTGCTATCATGTATTCCAAAAGAAAAAGTATACTGGAATATTTTAATTCAAGATACACTTCTCAACTGTGATGCAACTTGATGTTTTGTAGGATAATTATAATTCAAATATTCCATTCAATGCAATATATACAATAATTTAATTTATTGCTTTTATTTTTTTGAGACTTATTTTTTAAAAATTCGCATAATAAAGGGAAAGTCTATATGCAGAAAGTGTACCTAGAAGGTTTTATAACAGTATTGTTTTATCATTTTGAATTTATAAGAAATATCCTCATGTAGTGACCTCTTTAACAAAAAGGTTCTCATTACTACTTCATTTTTGAAATGTTTATTATAGACATCTTTGCATATCTTGGTCCTGCTACAATAGATTATAACATCTTTCAAGTGGTAGGAATCAGAGAGTGAAGTTTTTCTTTAGTTGTCTTCTTGGACTTTATGAAAGATCAGTAAAGAATGTACCTCTAGGTCATTTTGAGGCAAAAATTTGAATCTAATGACCAACCTGTGTCTGTGTGTGCAGTTTATGTCTATATATACTAGAAATGAGAACCATAGCTTCTTAAAAAAAATATAACCAATATGCATTTAGCTGTATTCATATATTGCATTTTTTTTGGTATTGTATGAAGTCACAAACATTCCTCACTGCTGTGATTAAAAAAACATTGCTATGGAACATAAAAACGTGAAATAATGTAAAGAAATGCCATTTTGCCTGGATGGAAGACTCAATATTTTAAAAATATGTCTTTATAAATTAATGTGTAATATCAGTGTGGCCCTAATAAAACATCTAATAGATTTTAAAAATAGAATTTGGCAGGCTGTTTCTTTATGCGCACAGCCAATGGTAAATTTGTTTCTATTAAGATAAACAGTTAAACAGAAACTGAAAAAACAGTCCAGTAGAGTTAAATATCAGCGACAACAGGGAAAAATATCTTTTATTATGTTAATAGATAAAAGAGTAACATCTATGATTCCTAAAACATTTCCAATATTTAAGAAGAAATTAATAACCCACTGTCCATTAATAATAAAAATGGACAGAGGTAGGAAAAGGCAATTCATAGAGGTTGAAACACTGAAGTTAATATATAGATTTCTTTTTTTAATTTTTTGAAATGTTTTATTTATTATTGAGACAGAGAGAAACAGAAAACGAGCAGGGGAGGGTCAGAGAGAGAGGGAGACACAGAATCTGAAGCAGGCTTCAGCTTCTGAGCTGTCAGCACAGAGACTGATGTGAGGCTTGAACTCCCGAACCGTGAGATTGTGACCTCAGCTGAAGTTGGCCGCTTAACCGACTGAGCCACCCAGGCGCCCCAATATATAGATTTCAACAACTATATATTTTATCATAAAAATTAATTGAAAAAATTAAACCAGTAAATAGACAAATTTCATACCAAATAGAAAAAAATGACAATTAAAAAAATAATGCTAATGTCAAGTATGATTAATAGTGTGTATCAAGTATTTTGTGTCCTAGTGGAGTTATTAATTGGTATAGACACTATGGGGAGAAATTTGGTATCATTTATTAAATTTTAAATGAGCATGCTTTATGCCATTGCCATTCTTCTTTATGATATAAATTAAATAAGTTTAACAGGGCATGAGAGTAGTAAGGCATAAGGAAGCAACTCAGATCCATTATAACTGTTTACTTTGACTAAGAAGGGTTATAAAACATGACATTCAGTCACAGACTGATTTGCAAGATATATTATGATATGAAAAAAGCAAGTTGAAAATACATACAAAAGGGGGCGCCCGGGTGGCGTAGTTGGTTAAGCGTCCGACTTTCGCTCGGGTCATGATCTCGCGGTTCGTGGGTTCGAGCCCCGCGTCGGGCTCTGTGCTGAC
>NW_024080633.1:11487-93649 GCF_003009895.1 Hyaena hyaena
CAGAGAGAGAGGGAGACACAGACTCTGAAATAGGCTCCAGGCTCTGAGCTGGCAGTCAGCACAGAGCCCGACGCGGGGCTCGAACCCACGAACCGTGAGATCATGACCCAAGCGAAAGTCGGACGCTCAACCGACCAAGCCACCCAGGCGCCCCTGGATTCATAAATTCTAAGAGTGTCTTGTAGAACATATTACAGGAATAATGATAATTATGGAGGCAGAGGAGACAGACTAATTCAATTTGCGTAACTTTTATTCATTTATTTAATTCTTTTTTTGAGAGAGAGTGAGCATGCATGCAAGTGGAGAAGGGACAGAAAAAGAGGGAGGGAGAGAATCCCAAGCAGGCTCCATGTGCAGTGTAGAGCCCTAAGCAGGGCTCAATCTCATAACTCTGATTTCACGACCTGAGCCAATCAAGAGTCAGATGCTTTACCAGCTGAGCTACTCAGGTGCCCCTTAGTTTAGTTATTTTAAATATTGTTATAGAAATTTAATAAGATATTAGCTGTTATAATTAAGCATTTATTTTTTTTTATTGAGGTATAGTTGACCTACATTGTATTAATTTCAGGTGTACAGCATATGGATTTGATATTTAGATATATATTGTAAAATGATCACCACTAAGCATTTATTGTTAATGGACTTCTACTGAAGTGTCTAGTTTAGAATTAGAAAGATACAGCTTTGAATAGGGCTTAGAAGCTAGGGTATATCTTTTTAGATAAATGTAAAAACATTGTTTTGCTCCAGTGAAGCATTTGCTGAAGTAGAATGCCATTTAAAGTTTAGAAGACTGAACTGAAGATTTCTAAAGATAAAATTTCTAATTACAGACCTGACGTACCTTAGAATAATTCTTGACTCTATTAAATCAATAAGGAAATATCCCTCCTTTGTGCTATTATATTAAGGATCGATTTGCACAGCCACCTCATTCACACCCTTATTTAGTCCCCATTGTAAGGTTCATGATCCAATATTTGGCATTAGACAAATTGCGATTATGGAATAGGGTATAGGAAAAAAGTCTCATGTGTGGAATGAAGTGTATGCTCAAGACATGTTTGTTTCCCTTAACAAAGCTCAAGATTTTCTTGCTGCTGAAAGAAGGAGTGTCTAAGTGGCAACGATTACTCTCTTCTATATTTTCATGAGTTTGACTATTTAAAATACTTCCTATAAGTGAGACCATGCAATTTTTGTCCTTCTGTGACTACCTTATTTCACTTATCGTAATGTCTTCCAGGTTCATCCATATTGATACTTATGGCAGGACTTCCTTCTGTTTACAACTGAATAGTATACCATCCTATGTATTTACCATATTTTCTCTATTTATCCACTGATAAATATTTAGATTGTTTACAGATCTTGCCTATTGTGAATAATGCTGCCACGAACATAGAAGGGAAGATCCTGATTTTAATTCTTTACGTAGATTGCCAGATCATATAATAGTTCTATTTTTAATTTTTTGAGGACCCTTTATACTGTTTTCCATAGGGCTACACAGTTTTATATTCCTATCAACAGTGTACAACACAGATGTTCCAATTTCTCCAAATTCTTGCCAACAACAACAATAATTATTATTATTATTATTTTGACAATTGCCGTACTAACAGGTGGTGAGATGATATTGTGGTTTTGGTTTGCATTTCCCAGATGATTAGTGCTGTTGAACATCTTTTCATATTCTTGTTGGTCATTTGTATGTCTTCTTTGGAGAAATGTCTGTTCAAGTCCTTTGCCCATTTTTAAAATTTGGCATTTGTTTGTTTTGCTGCTTATGCTGTTTTGTTGTAGGACTGTCTTATATATTTTGGAAATTAACCACTTATCAAATACAGTGCATATATTTTTCCCATTCTGTAAGTTGCCTTTCACTGTATTGTTTACTTTGTTGTGCAGAACTTTATTAGTTTAGCTCCTCTTGTCTGCTTTTGCTTTTGAAATGATAGTATATGTGTGAATAAGGACTGCGTTTTTTTTGGTGAAAGAATGTGTTCATCACACTGTGGTGTATGGAATAAATGATATAAAGACATGTATAAAAGATGTTTCTAAGAGTGCTAGTTATATCTTTGAATAAGGACAGTGTTAGTTCAGTGAAAGAATATGTTCACACTGTGATGCATGAAATATACTATGTAAAGGCACCAATATAAAAGATGTTTCTAATAATCTATTTGTATATGTGAAGAAAGGCAGTGTTTAAAAAAACCCTCAAAAATCAAAAAACCAAAAAATGTGTTTTTTTAAGGTAAACACTATTGAGAATTAAGAATTTTTTTTCTGTTTGGATTTTTGGTTGGTGAGTTCAAGGGAGTTATCATTAAGTAAAACAGAGGCATGTAAAGCATATTTTATTAATTATATACATTTTGGGGCACCTAAACCCTTAGGGTGGAGATAAAATATTCCAGTAATGTTTTTGTCTCTGAGTGTTGGGATTAAATTTTGTTCAGTCTGGAACATGTGTCCCTAACTAGGTCATCGAGTGACACATGAATTTCCCCCTCAGTATTAATTTTGCCAGTGGTGTTTGCAATATTCAATAAATCCATGACAAGACATAGTACTCTATAAGAAAAAAACAATTCTATTCTCAGTTGATGGATAAACAGTTTAGCATGAGATCATTTGATAGTTTCTGCCTTAAACTATTTGGTCTCCCAAGGTAGTGGTATTTTTTAGAGCCAGCCCTTGCACCGTGTCATTGTAATGACACCGTAAAACAGTTCTTTTTATACTTTCCAATAAAACAGTGTGACATCTTAAATCTGAGTTGCTTTACTTTTTAAAGGGTGAAGAATGCATGATTCCTTTCCATCTGCCTCCCTCCAGCAAGGCAATCATCAGGTACAAAGTAAGAAGCTCAGGGGAAACACACTGTCACTCTATGAATACATTCAAGGTAACCATGTAGATGCAGGGGGAATTGTTCAGTCTAAGGAGATAAGACAAGGTGACAGTAACCTACAATTATTTGAAGATAGATGTTTAGGTTTTTCAGTGGGTAAAGATAATATAATGGAAGATGCTCCCACACAAATGCGTACTCTACAGGGTCAGAGGTGGTTTCAGAATCATCACAGAACAGCCAAATTTGGAGTTAGCCATTGCAACTAAACTGAGACTCTTTGTATTCAGAGTTGAGGCCAGGTCTTGTTACATGGATCAGGTTGGGTGGTAAGACAGAGAGGGAGGACTGGAAAGGGAAATATGCACGGGGATGGTTTCTGAATGTTGTCTGTATTCAAGTAGAACTGATCTCTAAAATAATAGTTATCCATTTTTCTTTAAAACTTCAATTTTGATAACAAATATTTTTCCCCCTTCCTAAAAAGAAACTATAAGCATATAAACACAAACAAAACAACTCATACTCAAAGAGACTATGTAAGATTGCTTGCATATGTTCTGAAAATAATTATTTTAATGGTAATAGTGTGTTTTGCAATTTCCACTCCATTTTTGCTCTGAGTCAAAATAACAAAAATCTAACTCATCAGAAGGATCTAAGTCAATGGAACCATTTGAAAATATTAGTTTGTCAGAGAAAATCTATTGTTAATATAGTTTTATTTTCCTGAAGACCAGACATAGGTTGAGAGATGGTGATACTAAAGTTTGTAATCACTGTCTTAGTATGTTTAGGCTGCTGTAACAAAATACCACAGTCTGGGTGGCTTAGAATTAACAGAAATTTATTTCTAGGAGTTCTGGAGACTGCAAGTCTGAGAACAGAGTGCTAGCAGAGTCAAGTGAGGGCTCTCTTTTGAATGGTACATTTATTGTATTCTTACATGGCGAAAAGGGCTAGAGAGCCTTGTCGGGTTTCTTTTATAAGGGCACTAATTCCATTCATATGGGCTCTGCACTTATAACCTAAGCCTCCCAATGGTCCCACCTCCTACTACTATCACTCTGGGCATTAGGATTTCAAAATAAGCATTTTAGGGGAACATAAACATTCACACCGTAGCAATGGCTGTGTCCTGCTGCCATAGCCAACTTTTCCCTTGTGACTTACTCAAATCCATAATGCGAACCGGACTGTTGCTCTTTGCAGATAAACCACTGGCAAATGTCTTCTTCTCTGAACTCATGTTTGAGTTGAAATTCCCAGGATTATCTACTTGCAGTGACATTTTGCAAATATTGATTTAATAACTTGATTTACCTCTTTCTTCAGAGTCCTGTATGTCTCTGTAAAATCTGCTTTCACTCTCTTTAACATGCACTTGCATAATGTAAACTGAAGACAGGTGTTCTAAATGCATACTAATGGGGAATACTTTGGCTTCTGTAATTTTCTGAACTGTAAATCTGATGAACACATGAGGACAAACCCTGTCTGCCTGGGTGCCCTCTTTGAAATTTCTAATCTGTGGGCTAAGGAGCATTCTCCTTCTCATTGGAAATCTTGACACATGGATAGTTGTTTAGTAATTATTTTATTACTATTTAGATTTTAAATTTTATTTTTATTTGTACCACACAATAAAATTGTTGAGAAGCTTAAGCAACTCTGGACAAGAAAAAGCTCCCTTAAAGCAGCATGGAGATTCCTCAAAAGGTAAAAATCAAACTACCCTATGATCCAGCAATTGCACTACTAGGTTTTTACCCACAGGATACAAAAGTACTAATTTAAAGGGATACATGTACCCCAATGTTTATGGCTGCGTTTATCAGTAATAGCCAAATGATGGAGAGAGCCCAAATGTCCATTGACTGATGAATGGATAAAGATGTGGTATATCTATATATGATGGAATATTTGTCGTCAAAAAGAATGAAATCTTGCCATTTGCAATGATGTGGATGGAGCTAGAGAGTATTATGCTAATCGAGATAAGTCAGTCAGAGAAAGACAAATACCATACAACTTCACTCATGTGGAATTTAAGAAACAAAACAAACAAACATGGGGAAAAAAGAGAGGAAAACAAATAGACTCTTAACTATAAAAAACAAACTGAGGGTTACCAGAGGAGAGGTAGGTAGGAGGATGGGTTAAATAGGTGATGGGTATTAAGGAGTGCACTTGTGATGAGTACTGGGTATTGTAAGTGTTGAATCACTATATTGTATACCTGAAACTAATATTACACTGTATGTTATCTAATTGGAATTTAAATAAAAACTTAATAATAAGAAAAGTGAAAAGCTCCCTTAAATAGGGGGACCAAAGTGTTAAGGGAGAAAATAAAATAGGTTAATGCAGGGGAAATGTGGTTTTGGATTCTTTATCTAATCATAGTGTGGTAGGCAGAAAGAGTTCCAAGTTTTACTTCGAAAACAAATGAAATCCTAGGAGAAAAATAGGGAGGGAGCCAACTAGCCAGTTATTCATTAAATAAGTATAATATAACCCCCTTTCCATTGATCTCATTGCCAAAGAGTATCATTAGCTTTTGCTTAGGACCAGGAATGTGTACACTGTGGTGCTCAGAAAGATAGCAGAGAACTAGTATATTTTCACTTCAGAATAAACTCCACAACGTTGTGTGGAACCTCTTGGGCTTCCGTTGTGTGGTAAGAGGGAGTGAGCAGCAGGATTTTCTGGTTTGGGAAGAAAATCTTAGGGTTCAATTGCTCTGTGAACAAATTTTCAAATAAGTTCCTAACTTCTGGAGGAGTTAGTCCACCCTCGCATATCTGGAGCTTCTCTCTGTACAACCTGTCAGGGGTCTGCAAAGTCAACTGTATCTTTCTGTGATGTTCTGCAGGGCCAGATACTTCAACTTTCCCATTCTGCTTGGTAACCATTCTTCCTTGCCTTCTGATGAAAAAAAGTTATTAATTTCTTAAAGCAATTCTTCTGGTTTCCCTGACTCTGTCTTGCTCTGAACCTGTCCTCTAATGTGCTTGCTCCTCCCTGCTCTTGTCTTTCCCCTCTGTGTCTGTCTCTGTCTCTCTTTTATGCAGAAGCCTAAATAGTCTTTTGAGAAGCCTGATTAATGAATGAAAGAAAAAAGAGAGAAACAATTGTATTTTGAAATGATGTGATGTTAAGGTAATTCTGTGAGTGTGGAAGGAGAGTAATTTTTAGAAAGGGAAGTTGCCTATAAAAGTATTTGGAAGAATTATGAATCCACTAGAGGGAAGGCTTCATGGGAGCTAATGGCGTATTCTTTTACTCTGAGTGTATTCTAGTTACTATTGTGCCATTGAATCTTTGCCATTGATGTTTAAATATGTGCATTTCTTTCCTCCAAAAGTTAGATTTCTTTCAAGGCGTTATTTACTGAAATACCCATTGTCTTTCTCTACTGTTCCAAGTTTAATGCCATGCATTTTTCAAGGCAGCCACCAGAGTCAAGGTATAGAGTTCCAGAGTTGTTTCCTCTCTTCCTCAAGATGTTAACTAGCCCACCCAGTGGGAGCAAGCTTGGGCCTCATGAGTCCTGTGCTTCATCACGCTGCAAAAAATGGCCACGGTTTTTAAGAGTATAGCTAGACTATTAAGAGTTCTTCAGTCAAATTTTATGAAGCTTTAAATAAACGGATTTTCTGGTTATTCTTGCAAAACTTGGTCTTTTTTGAGTTAACTTGCAACTAAAAGTGCTGCTTTCTCTCTTGTGTCACCCTCAGTTCTCTTAGCACACAAACTACTCTCTGGGGAGAGACATCTGGGATGGAGACATAAGATAACTTTAACTTAATGGGACCCCAATGGCCTTTAAAAGTTAATGCTGCTAAAGCAATTAATGAAGCTTCTAAAGTAAGGGATGTAAGCCTGAGGATAATTTATGCATTGGGATGATCTGCCTCATTATTGGCATTATTTAACATTCCCCAGGCACTCAAGTAGATCATGGCTACACATCCAAAAATAGGACAAGAAAATATTTTTTACTTCTATATATAGGAAAATATTCTTCAAATTAGAAGAATGAAAAAAACTTAAAATGGAACATAGCAAGTTGGGAGGATAGTTCATCTTTATAAGAATTCAACAAGAATAATAAATAAAGGAGTGATAGAATATTTATTTATTTATTTATTTATTTATTTATTTATTTATTTATTTATAAGTAGGCTTCACACTCAGCAGAGCCCAGAGCAGGGCCTGAACTCACTAGATAAAGATAAGAATAAAGATAAGAGTCAGCTGCTTAACCCGAATAAGCCATCCAGGCACCCCAAGAATGATAGAATTATAAAATCACATTTTGCAAATCTGGATGAAATAATGGATCTAGGCAACAATCACAGTGAATCCTGAAATCATTAGGGGAAAGCTTGGTTGGAAATTTTAAAATGAGGATGGACTAACATCATCTGAATCTACTGATAAATCTTAACATCATTAGATATGGGGCAACCAGATACCATGGGGTCTCAGTGATATGAAGTAATAGGAAGTAAAACACCACATATGAAGTATGTGGTCAAAATACTTGAGCCTGGCTATCTCAGGTCCTTCCAGATCTACCTGTCAGTTTGTAGGAAATACAGCAGACAGGAGAGTTAATATATATACCATGAGAAAGTAATCAGTCAAATGGAGAATGTGAAACATTTGATAGTACAAATCACTGGAATAAATAATACTTAGAAGATATAACAATGCAATATATGGACATTGAGGAATACTTAAATCAAGTAAACAAAAATTTCATGATACGAAGAAATTATTGATTTGTAAAGTATGGTGAGGAGTGCCTGGGTGGCTCAGTCAGTTAAGCGTCCGATTTCAGCTCAGGTGATGATCTCATGGTTCATGGGTTCAAGCCTCGCGTCGGGCTCTGTGCTGACAGCTAGCTCAGAGCCTGGAGTCTGTTTCACATTGTGTATCTCTTTCTTTCTCTCTGACCCACCCCTGCTCACGCTGTCTCTCTCTCTCTCAGAAATAAATTAAAACAAACATTAAAAAATTTAAAAAAAGAAGTATGGTTATTATTTCAAAGTAGCCTTAGAGAAGCATACTAAGTATTTACAGTTGAAATACCATGCTATGGAATTTGCTTTAAAATATTCTGGTTAAAATATGTGGGTCAACAGATAAATGGAAGCTGGCCACATGTTAATATACATATTATATACATAATAATATATATGCTTTTAAGCTTTTAAAAATGTTTATTTGTTTTAGAGAGAGAGAAAGACAGAGAGAGACAGAGCACAAGCAGGGGAGGAGCAGAGAGAGAGGGAGACACAGAATCTAAAGCAGGCTCCAGGCTCTGAGCTGTCAGCGCAGAGCCTGGTGGTGGGCCTGAACTCATGAACCCATGAGATCATGGTCTGAGCCGCAGTTGAATGCTTAACCAACTGAGCCACCCAGGGGCCCCTTGTTAATGTATATTAAAGCTGGGTGATTATAGTGATTTGTGTACTTCTGGTTATGTTTGAAAATTTGCATAGTTAAAAGGGGAACAGGCGTTCCCTATGATAGACACAAAGATGGTAAGTGAAAGAATTAATTATTATATGACTAAAAACTTGAAGATATGGTGACATAATCAGATCAAGTCTGGCTATTCTTTGGAACTGTTATAAAATTTTTAGACATTGTTCAGATACAATCACAAAAAACAGTGTTTAATTTTGTGTTAAATTAGCATTTTTGTAAACTGATTTCAAACATTGCTCCTTGTAAATTTTACCTATGAGGTGCACATATTTTTTTTCTAAAGCATATTACTGATAGTTGCTCTGTTAATTCAATCAAAGTAAGAATTTTCTTGGTACTGATGGTTTTAATATTGTCAAAATACCAGGGGTGCCTTGGTGGCTCAGTTGCTTAAGCATCTGATTTTAGCTCAGGTTATTATCTCACGGGCTTATGGGTTTGAGCCCTGCATTGGGCTCCATGCTGTCAGCACAGAGCCCACATCAGATCCTCTGTCTCCCTCTTGCTCTGCCCCTTGCCTGCTCATTCTCTATCTCCCCCCTCTCTCAAAAATAAACATTAAAAATAGTTTAAAAAAATACCACATTTTCTAATTTTTTTTAGCAACACTGAGGGGATAAATGATCTGCCATACTTTTGCAAGTGGTGCTTTTCAACTTCTTTATGTAAATAATTTAAAATGACAGGCAAAATGATTGTAATGTTTTACTATTGTGGAAATATTTTCTTGTTTCTCACTCACATGTTGTAGGTTTCTCACTTAAATTTGACTGCACTGTAGTTTATTTCAAGTAAACCATGCAAAGTACATTTTAAACAATTTTATCATATATGATCGTATCTGGCCAAGTACCTGTAAAAACACCGGTGTGAAATTGGGGGAAACAAGATAATAATATTTAAGGATCTGCATCATTTTAAGGGTCCTGGAAAGCAAGACAACTTGAATTTAAATAAGGCAGTCACAGGTGTGTGCATGTGTCGAAGTTCTACCTTATAATACAAAGGTTTAGCTGTGTATATGCTCCCCATAGATTCTCTCCAAAGCTTTCTAATTCACGTGCCACCCTGTGATTTCCCCACTTTTGATTATGCTTTGTGATTTCTTCATCTTTTCAAGCCCATGGAACATAAACCATATGTGAATGAAACAGCCACATCTAGCACTGCCAAGATCCCGTCTACAAAATGGAATCAATGATGTTTCATGCTAATGTCTCATCTTCTTATATATATAAAGATATATATATATATATATATATATATATACACACACATATATATATATATATAATTTTGGGAAGAACACTTAACATGAGATCTACCTCTTAAAATTTTTAGAGTACAGTATCATTGATTCTAAGTGCAATGTCGTACAGCAGTTCTGTAGAACTTACTACACGTGTCCTGGTCAGTACTGTTATAATTATATCCCCCTACAGGGGATCGGGTGCAGTGTCATTGATTGTCCTGTGCACTGTTTTGTACTGCATGTGTCCTATCAGGCACCTCTCTAGAGGGACTTCTCTCTCTGTTCTGCTGCACTGAATGCCAGCCTATCTCAAGATACCGTGTCTTTATGTCCCACTTGATGTTCTTCCCAACTTGTTGCTGTGAAGGTTTTTGTTTATATCCATTCCAATTTATAAGTTAGACACACTAAACATCAGATAATAAGGGAGAAGACACATATTTGTGTCTCGTGGATACCCTTGGCTTCTCTAGGCGCTTTCAATTGTAGTGTTTTCCTACTTTAATGAGACTCTGTGTTCATGAGAATAGGGAGCAACATAAAATGCAATGATGCGAACTAATTTGAAAGGCCAAATGCCATAGTAATATTCACCTTGGGGGACTCTCTAGAACTTTGAAGAATTGTGGAGCACTATTGTATTTAAACACTGCAGGTTCCTGCACAGGTGTGAGATAGAGACACAGAGGGTTTCTGAATACTGGATCTGTACCAACAGTTGTTTTATGGAAAATATCTAATTGTTTGTTAGCTTTTAATGTGGAAGAAATCTCATTCACATTAAACTAATTCAGTGTTTTAGAGCAGAAAAAAAAATCACTTAGCTATGGGAGATTAGATAATTTCTAGGTGGGTCTATTTGCTTGTTTAAAGTGGTGGCTCTTTCAAAGTTTGGTCTTGGGACCAAAAACATCAGCATCACCTGGAAACTTGTTAGAAATGCAGATTAACAGGTCCCATTCCAGACCTTCTGACTGAAAAACTTCTGGGTGGGGCCCAGAAATCTGTTTTCACAAACCTACTGGGGAATTCAGGTGAATGCACAAATTTAAGAACAACTGGTTTCATGCGTATTTTTCATAAGAGAGATTTTGAAATGTTTAATCTATTTTTTCCATCTTACTACTATAAAATCCTTTGAAACAATCCTTCAAGTCAGAGCAGTAGTTCTTTTTCCCTCCCTCTCAGCAGTATTCATAAAAGGAATGAAGTTCATACTAGTTTGATAATTCAGCTTATTGATAACTCAGAAAATATTCATGTTTATTATTACAACTATTACATTCTAGCATTTTGCTGGCATTCAGCAATGTAAATGGCCTGATGCATAGCCTTAGCACCTCCATATTTCTAAGGACAACAAGAAAAGTATGCCTGTAGCTCCTTTAGGATCCTTGGGTTAATAATAAAGCAGTAATTAGTCAGGAATACAGTATGAACCTCAACTCAGTTTCAAATTCCAGGTCTGAGCAACAGTATTTCCCCCAGGATATGAGATAGTACATGTAACATTCACTGCCTCGCCAAGCATACCAGAGGAGCTTAATGTTAGCTTTTATTATCCTGGTGCTTTTTCATACTATTCCAAGAAGGCTGCTGCATGTGTCCCTGTTTATGTCATTGTGAAGTCTGACCAATTGGCAAAAACAAAAAAAGAAATAAAAACCCTATTCAACAGCTCAATTTCTCTTACGACTATGTGTATCCATTAAGTACTAAAGAAAATATTAGATATTAGCAGTGTATTAGAAATAAATTTACTATGACTAAATTCAATAAAACTGTCCTTAGGATCTTTCTATCCTTAAAGAGATGTCTTTTTATTATAAAGTGTCTTTCTTGCTTGAACATCTGATATTCATATAGTTACACCAGCTTTATCTTAGTTATGAACTTTTGGCATATCATTCCCCATCCCTTTGTTTTAGAAAGTTTTTGTCTTTTAAAACATATACCTTGTAAACAGCGTACAATAGGGTTTTATTATTTCTATCCAACTTGAAGATCTTTGCTTTATGTACAATGTTTATTTTATTAAGATTTAATTTAATTATAGTTATTGGTTAATTACTTATTACCAAGTCTACCATTTTGTTTTTTTTCTCTATTTTTCCCTTCTATTTGTTTCTTCCCCCTTGCTTTCATCTTTGGATTAATCAAATATTTTTATTATTCCTTTCTCATTTTTAGTACTTATTCAGTTGATTGCAGTATTTATGCTTGACTTGTTATAAGTTTAAATTAGTACTTTTTATATTTCCAAAGTAATGCAATTATTTTATAAGTGTTTAACTCAATTTAACCCCTACTTGGGACTTTGTATTTTTATTTCTCTTTCATGTTACTACCATTCTTTGTTTTGTTTCTGAGGATATTTATTGTATTTATCTAAATTTTTTGACCCCATGGGAAGCCTGGGTGGCTCAGTCGTCTAAGTGTCTGACTTTGGCTATGGTTATGATCTCATGGTTTGTGGGTTCGAGCCCTACATTGGGCTCTGTGCTGACAGCTCAGAGCCTGGAGCCTGTTTTGGATTCTGTGTCTCCTTCTCTCTCTGCCCCTCCCCTGTTTGCATTCTGGCTCTCTCTCTCTCTCAAAAATAAATTTAAAAAATCAAAAAAATTTTTTGACCCATTGTTTCAATAATTAAGGTGATAAGTATTTTTTAGTTTTTGTGTTTCTTGTTATGTTTGTATTGCTTTTTAATTTTTTCCATTTTATGCCTTGTGATTTGCTCGTATCCCACCCTGCACCCCACCCCCCCAATTAGTAGCCACCCTGTCTGGCAAGAAGGGTCAGGGGCAGGAACCCAGCCCCTGTGACTTTCCTGATGTGTTTGGACATAAAGGAGGGGATGAGCTCCATGATGGAGAGCTGTAGGCCCTGTAGAACTATTGTCTTGAACTCCAAAGGGAGTTCTTTTTCTGGTAAACCCTCAAGTTAGGGAGTAGGAATCTCCTTAGGTTTGTTGCTCCAGGTTTTGGACTCGAGAATGGAGGAATTAGTGAGACAGCTAATAGCTTAAACTCTGTAGGGTCTGTGTTCTGATAACAGTGGGATGCCTGACAGCCATGTTGGGCAAAAGTTGTTCCAAAGCACCATGTCTGTGGGAGGGGTGGAAGCCCCCAGATCCACCTATGCCACACATACCCCATAAAGAGATACAGCACATCCACAACAATCTCTGACCTGCTCAGGAACTTCTTAGAGTGGTTGCGTGTTTTCTCATACTCACACTGTCTTTTCATTCTGTGGTTTCTCCATGAGACAGACCCAGTAGCCAGTGCTGGCTCACCATGGACTCAGAACTATTGTTTCTTTCATGGTTTGCTCACCCTGCTTTCAGCTCTCTTTTTGAAACACACAGTTTGGGTTTCTGTATTTAGATAGATAAGAAAACTTGTGAATTGAAAGCCAGGGCTATGAATATTTGATATAATTATTTGCTCTGGGGAGATCACATATTATGACAAGGAAAAGTCCCTCTCCATCCCCATATCTTGATCATATTCCAGATCCAGAAATCAGAGATTGAAATGAAAGTGACATCACTAGTGTCCTTTTTGCCATTTCTGACTTCTTGCTGGCCAACAGAGGGGAGATTGAGACCATCTTTGGACATCTTTGGAGGGGTATGGGATCATCATAGAGAAGACCTGGTGCCTTGGGATGGGGTTAGTGGAAAGAGTTGCCCTCACCACAAGAAGCAAATGTAGCACTAAGTGGGGTGTCTAGATTGTGAAGGCTTAAGAGAGCCAAACAACTTTCCTGGGGTCTTAGTGTCATCTGAGAGAGTAATTGTGTCCTTCAGTATGGGATTCTGGGCAGCCTCCAGTTTCCCCCAGTACACTTGGTAAGTAGGGAGAGCTATCTTTCCCTGTTCAACCAGGGGAAGTGTTATAGAAACAGGTGTCTTTCTAATCACCTTCTTCTTGACTATCTCCCCGCCACCCCTTCACTTCTACTCTGTGAAAATAGAGAAAAGAAGCAAAATATTCAGTTTGTACTGTAAGATGTGGTTGCCAGTAGCATCTGGTCTTCTTGTTGATGTTCCACTTTATAGAATCTGAAAAACTTGCCACCCTTCCCCTGAGGAGCAACTGCTCCAATGGGGTCTGATGTCAACCCTGATGGTGTGCTAGAAACATCTGACTAGAATAAACAGCCTAGCCCCACCATGAGAATTCCTGACTTCAGTTGGTCTTGAGTGGGTTCAGGACACTGGTATGTTTTAAGGTTTCCCAGGTCACTCTTACCCCTGGATGGCACTGGGAGCAGGGCTTGAAGATCTGTACTGGTATGGTGGCAGATGTTTAGGGAAAGAGAAGTTGTAGTGGAGGGAGGAAGGGGATAAGGCAGAAAATGGCATTTCCATAATGCAATTCAGAGTGTAACAAAAAGTGATATGATCGGAAAGGTAATAGAGTCATATTTTATGGATATTGTGGGTTTAACTAGTCCCCATTAACTTTTCTCTCATGTTTCCTTTGTCTCTTACAACTGATGGAAATTCTCATCATCTCTTCACACTATTTGGCATGAGCCTACTTTGTTCCTATTCATTTCCATGTTAACATCCCCGGTTGGCAAGGGCGTTCCAAGTTCTTACACCATTATTCCATAGGAGAATGCACTGGACAGGCAACTGCTATACTTGGAAATTTACATACCCCAAATGTCAATCTTTAATAACAGAACACCTTTCTATTTATTGCCAGCCTCTACTCATTAGAGGGAGTTGGGTGGGTGGGATTCTAAAGTTATATACAAATTAGGAAGTCTTCTGATTATTACTGAATTTGTCATTTTAACCATTTTGGATAAACTTCACTCTCTGTGGACTTCAGGATTAACAACTGATAGAATGGCAATTTTGATCTGCAGTTAGTTTTCTGTATCTTTTAGTGAATTCCATGTTATTTTACATGACAAACTAGAATAAAGATTATAGATAGAATTAGGCTGCTAATCAAGTAATCTTAAAATAGGTAGATCATCTTGGATTATAATCACAAGGGTCTTTTAAGCTGGAAAAGGGAATGAGGAGAGAACCAAAGAGATGGCAGTGTGAGGGGGACTCCCGCCAGGTGTTGCTGGCTTTGAAGATGGGGGAAGGGGACCACCAGCCTCGGAATGCAGGCCTCCTTCAGAAGCTAAAAAAGTTAAGGAAATGGATTATCCACTAGATTGTTGAGAAGCGAATGCAGCTTTGTGGGCCTTGTGGTTCTTTTTAAACTTAAAACCTTCAATGGGGCGCCTGGGTGGCTTAGTCGGTTGGGCGTCCGACTTTCGCTTAGGTCATGATCTCGCGGTTCGTGGGTTCGAGCCCCGTGTCGGGCTCTGTGCTGACTGCCAGCTCAGAGCCTGGAGCCTGTTTCAGTCTGTGACTCCCTCTCTCTCTGACCCTCCCCTGCTCGTGCTGTCTCTCTCTCTCTCCTAGAAATAAATAAAAATATTAAAAAAAAAGTACGTTAAACTTAAAACCTTCAAAACCATAAGATAATAAACTTGTATGGTTTTCAACTACTAATTTTGTGATAATTGATTATAGCATCCATTATAAATATATTGTTGAAAAGGATGAAGAAATAATGGTAAAAATGAACATGCAAAAACTTAAAGATCCTTCTGATGGAATTGACTATAAATTTGCTAAATATTAATTATTTAAACAGAACATCTTTGTACAGATTTGAAATGCCTTAGTGAAATGGAAATGTTCTTGAGAAAGAGGTTTAACAGAAGAACTAATTTTACCCACTTTGCAGGCCTTTTCTCTGATACTTAATTGCCTAATGGAAAATTAGTTCATAATCAGTATTTTTCTAAGTAAGTTTATTTAAAGGACTTGAAAAGAAGCCATTTCTAGTTTTCTGAGCATAACAAACTCAAATCCATTTTACTTCACAAAGGCAAGAATGCCTCTTTACCCCCCACAGATTTCTTTTTAAACATTAATCTAGGTAAAACATGGGTAAGTAAGCATGAAGTCAATCTAGGTGTAAATGGTTTTAATTCATTTTCATGGATGTCTGTGTTTCATGGAAGTATTTTTTTTTTTTACATTTCCCCAAAGGAAAAACACTTTAATAATAAAAAAGAAGAGAAAATAACAAGGACACCCCCCCCCCCGCGCTAATATAATGGTAATAAATGAAACAAGGGGATGAAGCTGACGGTTTAAACAATGTTGAAATGCTGCCAGGGATCAACCAATTGTTAGCAGCCTGGTTATTTTCTACACTGTTTTCGTATAACCTTCTCAGCTTATTTGGCAAAATAGAAATATAGTCATTGCCGAAATTGTTTGCAAGACTCTAAGAAAAATCCTTTAACATATTTGGGATAAAAAAGACTTTGGATGAAAGAAAGCTGTCTAGTAGATTCTTTCTCTTTGAGGTCTATTGTAGTCACTCTTGTAGCCTAGCCTAAATCGCACTCTCTTGCTTTGGAAGTACTCAGAAAAAGTTTCATTTTTGTGAAGAACTATTGGACTATTGGAAGCTTGACCTTCAATAAGATTATTTCTGGGCGTGAGAACAATTGAAGCATTGTTTCTTCAAAATCACTGAATACACTTCAGAAGCCGTTCTTGCAGAATACTCTTTTGTGTTCTGTCAATGCTTGTCCGAGCTTTTGTGTCCACCTCTCTTTTGTCTGTAAATGATGAGTTGAGTTGGCACTACACAGATGATTCAGAGATGTGTTCTGAACTATCATTATTTTGGAAGTTCTTATTTTAAAAAATGTATTTCCTTATCTCCCTATAATAAAATACACACATGAGATCTACCCTCTTAACAAATATTTGAGTGCCTACTCTTAGCATTGTTATTATGAGCACAGTTCATTATGTACAGCTGATCTCTAGAACATTTTCATCTTACACAACTGAAACTTTATTCACACTGAACATTAATTCCCCATTCTCCCTCCCCCAGCTCCTGGCAACTGCCTCTCTCTGCTGCCATGAATTTGACCACCTTAGATACTTTGCCCTTTACGGGGAATCGTGCTGTATCTTTCTCTCTATGACTGGCTTATGCCACTTAGAACCAGGGCTACTTAGAGAACTTGGTCTGTAGAGGAGATAGCACTTGTTGAGTGAGCCTGAACCTGTGCACTGGGGGTGGTGGTGATGGAGTTGCTTCTGATTCATGGGGTTTATAATTCAGACCACATAACCCCTGAGGAAAAACACAGCATCAGAGAACTGTAGGTAAGTTTTTATTCTCCTAAAGATTGTGGAAGAAAGATGTAGTAAAAGATGTTAGGTCGGAGACTTAAAGGTTTTTTTTTCTATACTTAATTCTTTTTGTCTTTTCATACTTTAAATTCTAGTTAACATACAGTGCAATATTGGTTTCAGGAGTAGGTTTCAGTGATTCATCACTTACACACAACACCCAGTGCTCAGCACAAGTGCCTCCTTAATCCCCATCAGCCATCTAGCCCATCCCCCACCCTCTTCCCTTCATCAACCCTCAATTTGTTCTCTACCTTTGAGTCTCTTATGGTTAGTTTCCCTCTCTTTTTTTCTCTTCGTACATGTTTGTTTTGTTTCTTAAATTCCACATGAGTGAAATCTTATAGTATTTGTCTTTCTCTGTTTGACTTATTTCATTTAGCATAATATACTTTAGCTCCATCCACATCATTGTAAATGGCAAGATTTCATTCATTTCTATGGCTGAGTAATATTCTGTTATATATACATGTACATACATGTATGTATATGTATACACACATACCTTGTATCTTCTTTATCCATTTACCAGTTGATGGACATTTGGGCTCTCTCCATAGTTAGGCAATTGTTGATAATGCTGGTATAAACATTAGGGTGCCTGTACCTCTTTGAACCAGTATTTTTGTATTCTTTGGATAAATATCTAGTGCAGTTGCTAGATCTTAGGGTAGTTAAAGTTTTTAACTTTTTAGGGAGCCTCCATACTGTTTTCCAGAGTGGTTGCACCAGTTTGCATTTCCACCAACAGTGCAAGAAGGCTTCTCAACACCTGTTGTTTCTTGTGTTAATTTTTGCCATTCTGACAGGTGTGAGGTGGGATCTCATTGTGATTTTGATTTGTATTTCCCTGATAATGAGTGATGTTGAGCATCACATCTGGATGTCTGTTTTGGAAAAGTGTCTATTCATGTCTTCTGCCCATTTCTTAACTGGATTATTTGTTTTTGGATGTTGAGTTTGATAAGTTCTTTATAGATTTTGGATACTAACCCCTTATCTGATATGTCATTTGCAAATATCTTCTCCCATTCCCTAGGCTGCCTTTCAGTTTTGTTGATTATTTCTTTCAGAGTGCAGAAGCTTTTTATCTTGATGAGGTTCCAGTAGTTCATTTTTACTTTTGTTTTCCTTGCCTCTGGCAATGTGTCTAGTAAGAAGTTCCTCTGGGCAAGGTCAAAGAACATCCTATGTTCTCTTCTAGGATTTTGATGGTTTCCTGTCTCACATTTAGGTCTTTCATCCATTTTCAAGTTATTTTTGTGTGTGGTATAAGAAAGTGGTCCAGTTTCATTATTTTACATGTCACTGTCCAGTTTTCCCAACACTATTTGTTGAAGAGACTGGATATTCCTTCCTGCTTTGTCAAAGATGAGTTAACCAAACCATATAGTTGTGCATCCATTTTGGATTTACTATCCTCTTCCATTGATCTATGTGTTTGTTTTTGTCCCAGTACTGTTACTGTCTGGATGACTACAGCTTTGTAATATAGCTTGAAGTCCAGAATCGTGATGCCTCTGGCTTATTTCTTTCTTTTCCTTTTTCCTTCTTCCTCCTTCTTCCTCCTCCTTCCTTCCCTCCCCTCCCCTCCCCTCTCCACCCCTCCCCTCTGGCTTTTTTCTTCCCTTCCCCTTTCCTGTCCTGTCCCTTCCTTTCCTTGTTTATTTATTTATTTATTTTGAGAGAAAAAGAGCACTGAAGGGGCAGAGAGAGAGGGAGATAGAACAGAATCCTCTCCGCACCATTAGCGCAGAGCCTGATGTGGTGCTCAAACTCACGAACTGTGAGATCATGACCTGAGCCAAAATCAGGAGTTGTACGCTCAACTGAGTACGTCACCCAGGCACTCCATGGCTTTGCTTTCCTTTTTCAGGATTGCTTTGGTTATTTGGGATCTTTTGTGGTTCCATACAAATTTTAGGTTTTGTTGTTGTTGTTGTTCTAGCTCTGTCACAATGCTGGTGGTATTTTGATAGGGATTGCATTGACTGTGTAGATTGCTTACAGTAGTATATTCATTTTAACAATATTTGTTCTTCGAATCTATGAGCATGGAATATTTTTCCATTTCTTAAGTCCTCTTAAATTTCCTTCATAATAGTTTTTAGAGTACAGATCTTTGATCTCTTAGGTTTATAATAGGTATCTTATGTTTTTGGTAGGTTGTAAATGGGATCAATTCCTTGATTTCTCTTTCTGCTGCTTCATTATTGGTGTACTGTAATTGATTTTATTTCCTGTGATTTTGCTGAATTCATGTATTCTAGAAATCCTTTTGTGGAATCTTTTGGGTTTTCTACATACAGTATTATGTTGTCTGCAAATAATGAATATTTGACTTCTTCCTTGATGATTTGGGTGCATTTTATTTATTTTTGTTGTCTAGGACTTCCACCGCTATGTTGAACAACAGTGGTGAGAGTGGACATCCCTGTTGTGTTTCCAACTTTAGGGGGAAAACTTTCAGTTTTTCCCCATTGAGGATGATATTAGTGGTGGGTCTTTGATATATGGCCTTTCTGATATTAAGGTATATTCTGCCTATTTCTACTTTGTTGAGGGTTTTTATCAACAATGGATCCTATATTTTGTCAAATGCTTTATCTGCATCTATTGAGAGGATTGTATGATTCTTACCCTGTCTTCTATTAATGTGATGCATCATGTTGATTGATTTTTGAATAATGAACTAGTCCTGCAGCCCAGGAATAAATTCCACTTGATCGTGGTGAATAAATCTTTTACTGTACTGCTGGATTTGATTTGCTATTGTCTTGTTGGGAATTTTTGCATCCATATTCATCAGGGAAATTGGCCTGTAATTCTTTTTTTCTTTTTTTAATATACATATTTTTTATTTCTAGGAGAGAGAGAGAGAGAGAGCGTGAACAGGGGAGGGTCAGAGAGAGAGAGGGAGACACAGACTCTGAAATAGGCTCCAGGCTCTGAGCTGGCAGTCAGCACAGAGCCCGACGCGGGGCTCGAACCCACGAACCGCGAGATCATGACATAAGCGAAAGTTGGACGCTTAACCGACTAAGCCACCCAGGCGCCCCATGTAATTCTCCTTTTTTAGTGTGGTCTTTGTCTGGTTTTGGAATCCAGGTAATGCTAACCTTGTAGAATGAATTTGGAAGTTTTCCTTCCATTTCTGTTTTTTGGAACAATTTGAGAATAGGTATTAACTCTTCTTTAAATGTCTAGTAGAATTCCTCTGGGAAGACATCTGGCCCTGGACTTTTGTTTCTTGGGAGATTTTTGATTACTGATTCAATTTCCTTGCTGGTTATGGGTCTGTTTAAAATTTTAATTTCTGTTTCAGTTTTGGTAATTTATAGGAATTTGTCCATTTCTTCCAGATTGCACAGTTTGTTGGCATATAATTGCTCACAATATTCTCTTATGATTATTTGTATTTCTGTAGTGTTAATTTTGATGTGATCTCTCCTATCTCATTTATGATTTTATTTATTTATTTTTGGGTCTTTTTTTTTTTTGATAAGTCTGGCTAGGGATTTGTAAATTTTATTAATTCTTCTAAAGAACTCACTTTTAGTTTCATTGATCTGTTCTTTTTTGTTTGTTTTTGTATCCTTTATTTCTGCTTTAATCTTTATTACTTCCCTTCTTCTGTTAGCATTAGGCTTTATTTGCTGTTCCTTTTATAGTTCCTTTAGGTGTAAAGTAGGTTATGTGTTTGAGACTTTTGCTTCTTGAGGTAGGCCTATATTAAAATATACTTCCCTCTTAGAACTGCCTTTGCTGCCTCCCAAAAGTTTTGGACTATCCTGTTTTCATTTTAATTTACTTCCATGTACTTTTTTTTTTAAGTTTATTTATTTTGAGAGAGACAGAGACAGTGTAAGTAGGGGAGGGGAAGAGAGAGAGGAAGAGAGAGAGAATCTCAAGTAGGCTTTATGCTGCCAGCACAGAGCCCAATGACTATGAGATCATGACATGAGCCAAAATCAAGACTCAGATGCTTAACTGACAGAGGCACACAGGTGTCCCTCGATGTACTTGTTAATTTCTTCTTTAATTTCCTGGTGAACTCATTCATTCTTTAGTTGGATATTCTTTAATCTCTGTGTATTTGTGGTCCTAGGCCACAAATTTTTTCTTGTAATGGACTTGCAGTTTCATAGGATTGTGGTCTGAAAATATGCATGTTGTGATCTCCATGTTTTTGTATTTATTGAGGGCTGATTTGTGATCCAGTATGTGATCAATTCTGGAGAATGTTCCATGTTTCCTCAAAAAGAATGTGTATTCTGCTACTTAGGATGAAGTGCTTTGAATATATTTGTCAAGTCTATCAGGTCCATTGTGTCACTCAAAGTTATTGTTTCCATGTTGATTTTCTGCTTAGATGATCTTTCCATTTCTGTAAGTGGGGTGTTAAAGTTCCCTTACTATTGTTGTATTATTATCAATGAGTTTCTTCATGTTTGTCATTAATTGATTTATATATTTGGGCACTCCCAATTTGGAACATAATTATAATTATTAGATCTTGATGGATAGACCTCTTAATTATGATATATAATGCCCTTCTTTATCTCTTGTTAGTCTTTGTTTCAAAATCTAGTTTGCCTGATATAAGTATGCCTACTCCAGCTTTTTTTAACATCCATTAGCATGATAGATGGTTCTCCATCCCCTCACATTCCATCTGCAGGTGTCTTTAGGTCTATAGTGAGTCTCTTGTAGGCAGCATATAGATGTTTCTGGTTTATTTATTTTTTTATTTTATTCCATTCTGATACTTCTATGTTTTGATTGGAGCATTTAGTCCATTTACATTTAGAGTGATTATTGAAAGATGAATTTTGTGTCATTTAGTGATACCTATAGAGTTGGTGTTTCTGATGATGTTCCCTGTTACTTATCTTTGTTGCTTTTGTTCTTCTCTCCCCCCACCCCTCAGAGTTCCCTTTAATATTTCTTGTAGGGGTGGTTTAGTGATCATGAGGTTCTTTAGTTTTCATTTCTCTGGGAAATTCTTTGTCTCTCCTTCTGTTCTGAAGACAGCCTTGTTGGATAAAGTATTCTTGGTTGCATATTTTTCCCATTGAGCGTGTTGAATATATCTTGCCATTTCCATCTGGCCTGCCAAGTTTCTGTGGACAGATCTGCTGCAAACCTGATCTGTCTTTTGTTGTAAGTCAAGGACTTTTTTCCCCCTTGTTGCTTTCATTATTCTTTCCTTGTCTGTACTTTGTGTATTTTGTGAATTTAACTATGATGTATCATGGTGATGGCTGGCTTTTGAATTTTTTAAAAATTTTTATTTATTTATATATTTATTTATTTTTTTACAAATAGGTTATTGTCAAGTTGGTTTCCATATAACACCCGGTGCTCATCCCCACAAGTGGCTTTTGAATTTATTGGGAGTTCTGTTGTTCTTGGATTTCGATGTCTGTGTGCTTCCCCAGATGAGTGAAGTTTTCAGCTATAATTTACTGAAATAAACGTTTTGCCTTTCAACTTCATTATTTTTCATAATTTTATCTTCTATATCATTGATTTGCTCCTCTGCTTTGTCCATCATTGTCATTGCATTCATTTGGTTTTGCATCTTGGTTATAGCATTTTAAATTTTGGCCTGACTAGATTTTAGTTCTTGTATCTCCACAGTAAGTGACTTTCTCATGTCTTCTGTACTGTTTTCAAGCCAAGCTAGTATCTTTTTAATTGTTGTTTTAAATTCTAATTTAGACATCTTATATCTGTATTGATTAAATCCCTGCCTGTTACTTCCTCTTTGTTTTTTGTTTTGGGGTAATTCTTCCATCTTGTTATTTTGTCCAGAAAAAACAAAACTAGATCCTACGTTTGTTTTGGTATGCTTGTTAAAGGAAGCTAGATTCAAAATATGAAAGTTAAAAAATATATGTAAGTGAAATTAAAAAACTAAAAAATAAAAATAAAAAGGAAGCTAGATCCTATTTCCCCTAGAACTGAAGCTTTGCAGCACTCTGTGATCAGTAGACTTAGTGCATGTGAGAGATTTGTGCTGGTCTTCTGGGGGAAGGGCCTGTTGCACTAATTCTCAGGCTGAGTTGTCCTAATAGTTATGCATCTACAGGGCGCAGGGTAACGGAACTTGGTGTAAACGGCTCTGGTTGCCACTTGGTAGCGCTCTTTAACTCACTGAGGTTGGTTAGCGCTGATGGGCAGGAGTTGGAAGTAGGGGATGGTGTTGCTCTGCTCTCTCCTTCCTGGAGCAGAGAGCTTGCACCCATCACTCTTAAGCAAGGCCTAAAAGGAGAGCAAAGAATCACCCCTCTTATGTCCCTGGCTTTTGTCAGATCCCTGCCTTCACCCTGTCTGTGTCAGAGCTGTCTGCCTGCCAGGTAGCACAGTACTTCTGTTTTATGTCAGATGTGGGGCTGGGTTTTCAAACTCCAAATTTTAAGGACTGATCATCTGGGGGAGGATCTCCCTGAACTTTTGCCATTTTCCAGCCTGTCCCAGGAAAGAGGTCACATGATTGTGCAGCTTTTTGGAGTTTATGGCAGAGTGGAGCACAAAATACCAAGCCTTGCTGCCCTCAGCTGGTGTCCCGCTCCTGTGCCTGGGAACAGTGAATCTCGTTGGAGCCACCCATCATTGTGTCCCCAAAAAGGCCCTGCTGCCTCTCCCAGTTGCACTCCCAAGCAAGGGAACCATTTCTCCCCATGTGACCCAGCGGCTTCTCAGACCACACTCTCTGCTCCTGAGTCTCCACCCTCCTTCCCCACAGAAGCACTCCAAAGCTAGGCATGGCTGAGGTAGTGGTGAAATTCTAAAACTTCAGATTTTGAACTCTGCTGCTTATAGTATCTTGTGGTAGTCTCCATAAGCAGGGCTCCTTTCCCTCTGCAGCACCTGCAGTTCTTATCTCCCCCAAATCAACTCTCCCCAGTGCCTACCTTCCTCCACATCATATTTTTTTTAAATTGTGGACTTGAAGTTTTGTTCTCTCAATCCTTGGATTGATTTCTTGGGTTTTCAGAATGAGTGGATATTTATCTAGTTGTGTTCCAGGCATCAGGCAGGCTTAGGGTCCCCCTATTTCTCCACCATCTTAACTCCTCTCCCTATACTTAATTCCATTGTATGTTTTCTCTACTTGATGGTATCCATGATTTTAGGTGGGTGCATTTTCTTTGATGAGGTTCATAGGACAGGATATTTTGTTTAGATTAGTTTGGAAGTGGCTGGCTGTGGCTCAGTGTATGAGAAAGATTTCATGGCTTTCTTGATTTCTTATATTCTTTGCTCTATATCTTTAAGTTTCATTCATAAAATTTTCAATTTATGTGTCCTTAGTCCCAATCCTTCTTCAGTAAAGAAGCCCTGTGGACCTATGAGACTTCCCACAGACACAAGGAAAATGTGATATATTTGCTGTCAACTCTTCATAAGATGCCTTCACCCAAGTGCACTTGACATGAAATTATTTTTAATTACAGAATATGATTCATACCTATTTTTTTTAAACTTTTTAAAAATTTTATTTATTTCTGAGAGAGAGAGACAGAGAGACAGAGAGACAGAGAGACAGAGACAAAGACATTGTGAGCAGGGGAGGGTCAGAGAGAGAGACACACACACACAGAATCTCAAGCAGGCTCCAGGCTCTGAGCTAGCTGTCAGCACAGAGCCCGATGCCCACAAACCGTTAGATCATGACCTTAGCCAAAGTCAGATGCTTAATCGACGGAGCCACCCAGCTGCCCCTATGTAGCTATGGTTTTAATCCTCTTTCTTTACCAAATAAAACAAAGATATATCCTCATACACGGTCAATCAATTTTTTGTGAATGCATTGCTTTGAAGTTTTTATTTTTCCTTTTCAGCTGTATTATTTCCCTCTCTTTTGACATGGTTGATTCCTCTGGAAATATGTCTTAGTTATACATTCATGAGCATTCTCATTTTAGTTACTCTTAAAATGATTTTTAAAATTTTTCTTTATTTTTCTGTTTTATAAAGTTAACAATAGAACTACCATGTGATCTGGCAACCCCCACTTTGGAGTATATATACAAAAGAGTTAAAATCAGTATCCCAAAAAGTTATTTACACCCCCATGTTCTTTGCAGCATTATTCATAATAGCTAAGATATGGAAACACCTCAGTTGTCCATTGACAAATGAATGGACAAAGAAACAGTGGCATAAACATACCATGAAATATTATGTAGCCTTAAAAACGAAAGAAATACTGAAAGATATGAGAAAATGGATAAAACTAGGGGACATTATACTACGTGAAATAAGCCAGCTGCAAACAGACACACACTGCATGATTTCTCTCCCATGAAATATCTACAGTAGTCAGACACAGGGGCAGAGAATGGAATGGTGGTTTCCAGGGGCTGGGGAGAGGGAGTTGTTCAAGGAGCATGAAGTTTCAGTTATACAAGAAGAATATGTTCCAGACATCTGCTGTGCATCATAGTGCCTATAATTAATGATTCATACTGTGTACTTTAATAGATGTTAAGAGAGTAAATTTCACGGTAAGTTTTCTTCCCACAATAAACAAAACAAACAAAAAACCCCCACAAAAGAACACAAGGAAATTTTGGGTGGTGGATAGATGTGTTTAAATACCTTGGTTGTGGCAGTGGTGTCATAGGTGTATGCATAAGCCCAAACTATCACGATGTATACATTCAAGGGGTGCCTGGGTGACTCAGTTGGTTGGGCATTCAGCCCTTTATTTTGGCTTAGGGCATGATCTCACAGTTTGAGATTGAGCTGCGCATCAGCCTCACCCAGACAACATGGAGCCTGCCTGGAATTCTCTCTTTTCCTCTCTCTCTGCCTCTCCCCTGCTCATTCTCTCTCTCTCTCTCTCTCTCAAAATACACTTTAAAAAATGTATACATTAAATATGTGCCATACTATCTTTATTTTTCATTTTAGAGAGAGTGTTTGCAAGCAGGGGAGTGGCAGAGGGAGAGAGAGAGATGCCTAATCAGGCCCAACACTCAGCACAGAGCTCAAGGCAGGGCTTGATCCCACAACCCTGGGATCATGGCCTGAGCCAAAATCAAGAGTTGGACACTCAACTGACCAAGTCACCTAGGCATCTCTCTTTTCTACCTTCTTTGAAATCCATTACTACCTTCAGATACATCCCCCAGAGCTGTGCCGATTTATCGAAATGTGTTGCTTACATGTGTCTATGTTTGGTTCTCTCTACACCCCTCTTCTGGAGGATGCAATCCTGTCTGGAATCTTCAAATGGAATATTTTATGCTTTGCTCTGTTTTTTTTTTTTTTAATTTTTTGAGGCGTCCCCACACCCTTTTCCAGAGTGGCTGCACCAGTTTGCATTCCCACCAGCAGTGCAAAAGAGATCCCCTTTCTCAGCATCCTCTCCAGCATCTTTTGTTGCTTGAGTTGTTAATGTTAGCCATTCTGACAAGTGTGAGGTGGTACCTCATTGTGGTTTTGATTTGTATTTCCCTGATGATGAGTGATGTTGAGCATCGTTTCATGTGTCTGTTAGCCATCTGGATGTCTTCTTCGGAGAAGTGTCTGTTCATGTCTTTAGCCTATTTTTTCACTGGATTATTTGTCTTTTGGGTGTTGAGTTTGATAAGTTCTTTGTAGATTTTGGATACCAACCCTTTATCTGATCTGTCATTTACAAATAACTTCTCCCATTCCTTAATTGCCTTTTAGTTTTGCTGATTGTTTCCTTTACTGTGTAGAAGCTTTTTATCTTGATGAGGTCCCAGTAGTTCATTTTTGCTTTTGTTTTGCTTGCCTCTAGGGCAAATTGAGTGTGGAGTAAGAAGTTGCTGCAGCCAAAGTTGAAGAGGTTCTTGCCTGCTTTCTCCTCGAGGATTTTGATGGCTTCCTGTCTTACATTTAGGTCTTTTGTCCATTTTGAGTTTATTTTTGTATATGGTGTAAGAAAGTGGTGTGGGTTCATTTTTCTGCATGTCACTGTCCAGTTTTCCCAGCACCACTTCCTGAAGAGACTGTCTTTATTCCATTGAATATTCTTTCCTGCTTTGTCAAAGGTTAGTTGGCCATACGTTTGTGGGTCCATTTCTGGGTTCTCTATTCTGTTCCATTGATCTGAGTGTCTGTTCTTGTACCAGTCCATACTGTCTTGATGATTACAGTTTTGTAATACAGCTTGAAGTCTGAGATTGTGATTCTCCTGCTTTGGTTTTCTTTTCCAAGATTTCTTTAGCTATTTGGAGTCTTTTCTGGTTCCATATAAATTTTAGGATTGTTTGTTCTAGCTCTGTGGAGAATGCTGGTGTTATTTTGATAGGGATTGCATTGAATATGTAGATTGCTTTGCATAGTATTGACATTTTAACAACGTTTATTCTTCCTATCCAGGAGCATGGAATATTTTTCCATTTTTTAGGGGTCTTCTTCAATTTCTTTCATAAACTTTCTATAGTTTCCAATGTATAGATACTTCACCCCTTTGGTTAGATATATTTCTAGGTATTTTATGATTTTAGGTGCAATTGTAAATGGGATCGATTCCTTGATTTCTCTTCCTGTTGCTTCACTGTTGGTGTGTAGAAATACACCTGAGTCTGTGCAATGATTTTATATCCTGCCACTTTGCTGAATTAATGGATCAGTTCTAGCAGTTTTTTTGTCACATCTTTTGGGTTTTCCATATAGAATATCATGTCATCTGTGAAGAGTGAAAGTTTGATTTCTTCCTGCCTGATTTGGATGCCTTTTATTTCTTTGTGTTGTCTGATTACTGAGGCTAAGACTTCCAGTACTATGTTGAACAAGAGTGGTGAGAGTGGATATCCCTGTCTTGTTCCTGACCTCAGGGGGAAAGCTCTCATTTTTTCCCCATTGAGGATGATATTAGCGTTGGGTCTTTCATATATGGCTTTTATACCTAGAGGTATGATCCTTCTATCCCTACTTTCTTAAGGGTTTTTATCAAGAAAGGAGGCTATATTTTGTCAAATGCTTTCTCTGCATCTCTTGAGAGGATCATGTGGTTTTTGTCCTTTCTTTTACTGATGTGATGAACCACATTGATTGTTTTGTGGATATTGAACCAGTCCTACATCCCAGATATAAATCTCATTTGGTCATGGTGAGTAATTTTTTTAATGTATTGTTGGATCTGGTTGGCTAATACTTTGTTGAGATTTTTTGCATCCTTGTTCATCAGGGAGATTAGTCTATAGTACTCCTTTTTAGTGGGATCTTTGTCTGGTTTTGGAATCAAGGTAATGCTGGCTTCATAGAAAGAGTTTGGAAGTTTTCTTACCAGTTCTATTTTTTGGAATAGCTTCAAAAAATAGATGTTAACTCTTACTTAAATTTTGGGTAGAATCTCCTAGGAAGCCATCTGGCCCTGGACTCTTTTTTGGTGGAGATTTTTGATTACTGATTTAATTTCTTTACTGGTTATGGGTCTGTTCAAATTTTCTACTTTTTCCTGTTTCAGTTTTGGTAGTTTATTTGTTTCTAGTAATTTGTCCATTTCTTCCAGATTGCCTATTTTATTGGCATATAAAATTGCTTATAATATTCTCTTACTGTTTTTATTTCTGCTTGTGTTGATAGTGATCTCTTCTCTTTCATTTTGATTTTATTTATTTGGGCCCTTTCCTTTTTCTTTTTGATCAGAGTGGCTAGTGGTTTATCAATTTTGTTAATTCTTTCAAAGAACCAGCTTCTGGTTTTCATATGTTGTTCTACTGTTTATTTTATTTTATTTTTTTTGGTTTCAATAGCATTGATTTCTGCTCTTATCTTTATTATTTCCTGACTTCTGCTGCTTTCAGGTTTTATTTGCTGATCTTTTTCCAGCTCTTTGAAGTGTAAGGTTAGGTTGTGTATCTGAGACCTTTCTTCCTTCTTTAGAAAGTAGGGATAGAAGGATCATATCTCTATTTAGAAATAGAAGAGTCATATATTTCCCTCTTATGACTGCCTTTGCTGCGTCCCAGAGGTTTTGGACTGTGGTGTTATCATTTTCATTGGCTTCTATGTACCTTTTTTTTTTTTTTATGTTTTATTTATTTCTGAGAGAGAGAGAGAGAGAGAGAGAGAGAGAGAGAGAGAGAGGGCATGAACAGGGGAGGGTCAGAGAGAGAGGGAGACACAGAATCCGAAACAGACTCCAGGCTCTGAGCTAGCTGTCAGCACAGAGCCCGTGCGGGGCTTGAACCCATGAACTGTGAGATCATGACCTGAGCCGAAGTCGGACGCTTAACTGACTGACTGAGCCACCCAGGTGCCCCGGCTTCTATGTACTTTTTAATTTCCTCCTTAACTTCTTGGTTAGCCCATTTGTTCTTCAATAGGATGTTCTTTAGTCTCCAAGTATTTGTTATCTTTTGAAATTTTTTCTTGTGGTTGATTTCAAGTTTCATAGAGTTGTGGTCTGAAAATACGCATGATATGATCTTTGTGTACTTGTTGATTGCACTGGAGTGCTGATTCGTGTCCCAGTATGTGGTCTGTTTTGGAGAATGTTCCATCTGCACTGGAGAAAAATGTATATTCTGCTGCTTTAGGGTAAAATGTTGTGAATATATCTGTTAAGTACATCTGGTCCAATGTGTCATTCAAAGCCATTGTTTCCTTGTTAATTTTCTGTTTAGATAATCAGTCCATTGCTGTAAGTGGGGTGTTGAAGTCCCCTACTATTAATGTATTATTATCAATGAGTTTCTTTATGTTTGTGGTTAATTGAGTTATATATTTGGGTGTTTTCCACATTTGGAGCATAAATGTTTATAAATGTTATGTTTTCTTGGTGGATAGACCCTTAATTATGATGTAATGCCCTTCTTCATCTCTTGTTACAGTTTTTGTTTTAAAGTCTAGATTGTCTGATAGAAGTATGGCTACTCTGGCTTTCTTTTGTTAACCATTAGCATGATAGATGGTTCTCCATCCCCTTACTTTCAGTCTGAAGTGGGTGTCTTGTAAATGGAGCATGTAGATGGATCTTGTATTCTTATCCATTCTATTATCCTATACCTTTTGATTGGAACGTTTAGTCTATTGATGTTTAGAGTAAGTACTGAAAGATATGAGTTTATTGACATTATGTTTCTTTTAGAGTTGTAGTCTCTGGTGGTGTTCTGTGGTCCTTTCTAGTCTTTGTTGCTTTGGGTCTTTTTTACCACCGTCTTTTTTCCCCTCAGAGAGTCCCCCTTAAAATTTCTTGCAGGGCTAGTTTAGTGGTCATGAACTCCTTTAGTTTTTGTTTGTCTGGGAAACTTTTTATCTCTCCTTCTATTTTGAATGACAGCCTTGCTGGATAAATAATTCTTGGCTGCATATTTTTTGATTCAGCATATTGAATATATCCTGCCACTCCTTTCTGGCCTGCCAAGTTTCTGTGGATAGGTTTGCTGCAAACCTGATTAGTCTTCCTTTGTAGGTTAAGGACTTTTTTTTCCCTTGCTACTTTCATGACTCTTTCCTTGGCTGAGTATTTTTTGAATTTGACCATGATATGCCTTGTTGATGGTCAGTTTTTGTTGAATCTTTGTGCTTCAACACACAGGATTTTGATGTCTGTGTCTTTCCCCAGGTTAAGCAAGTTTTTCTCTGTGATGTGCTCACATAACCCTTCTACCCCTTTTTCTCTCTCTTCATCTTCTGGGACCCCTATGATTTTGATGTTGTTCCTTTTCAATGAGTCACTGATTTCTCTTATTCTTAAATAGTGCTCTTTTGTTTTACTCTCCCTCTTCTTATTGTTTCATTATTCTCCATAAGTTTGTCCTTTATATCACTGATACACTGCTCTGTCTCATCCATCCTTGCCATTGTGGCATCCATTCCAGATCACAGCTCAGTTACAGCATTTTTTATTTCATCCTGACTAGCTTTTACTTCTTTTATTGCTGTAGAGAGAGATTCTAATCTATTTTTGACCCCAGCTAGTATTCTTATTATCATGATTCTAAATTCTGGTTCAGACATCTTGTTTGTATCTGTGTTGGTTAAGTCCCTGGCTGTAGTTTCTTCCTGTTCTTTCTTTTGGGGTGAATTCCTTCATTTCCTCATCTTGAAGGAAGAAAAGGAATTAATATGTTAAAAAATTAAAATTATAAAATTGAAAACAACACACACACACACACACACAATCAAATAAGTGATGCTAGATCCTAGGTGTATTTTGGTCTCATTATTGAAAAGAGCTTGATTGATTAGAGAAAAAAGGGAAAAAGAAAAAAAGTTTGAAAATTTGACAAAATGAATATGATGAAATAGAAAACTTGAAATGATGGAAGTAAAATACAATTTTTTAAAAATATTTTTATTTATTTCTAGGAGACAGAGAGACAGCGTGAGCAGGGGAGGGTCAGAGAGAGAGGGAGTCACAGACTCTGAAACAGTCTCCAGGCCCTGAGCTGGCAGTCAGCACAGAGCCCGATGCGGGGCTCGAACCCACGAACCGTGAGATCATGACCTAAGCGAAAGTCGGACGCTTAACTGACTAAGCCACCCAGGTGCCCCGGAAGTAAAATACAATTTAAAAAACTTACAAAAAAGTAAAAACTTTAGTTGAAAAAAGTAAAGGAAAATGTTTTTAATGAAAATTGAAAAAAGATGAATTTACTGTATGTATTCAAGTAAAAGAAACAAAAAGGAAAGAAAAGAAAGAAAAAAGAAAATTGAATAGATGGACCAACGAACAGACTGAAATACAATTGATACTACACTGTTTTCCACTCTAAGTCAAACTCTGAAGCACTTCATAGTCTGCAGACAAAGCAGGCAGAGAGATTTGTGGTGTTCCTAAACAGTGAGGTTGGCCTGGTTGGGTGGGGCTTAGTGTAATGGCTCTGTTCTCCACTAGATGGTGCTGCTTAGCTGACTGGAGCAGATTGTTGTGGCACCTGTAGGGGTACATGTACGGTTGGGGTAAAAATGGCGTCTCCCAGCCACCCAGTTCAGTTTCAGAACTTTGTTCTGGTTTAGGAATCGCGGACCCATCTTTTGTCTCTGGTTTCTGTCCACTTCCGGCTTTTACACTGTCCGTGACCACATTGTCAGGTTACCAGGCAGCACTTCCCTTCTGAGTTTTATCTGAGATGTGGCTGTGTTTTCTGACCCCTCACTTCTGAGGGACTGTGGACCTGACCCTCTCAGATCCTTTGAGAGAGGCTGTCACCAAGCAATTGCCTGGTGCTGGCTGCACCCAGGAACGTTTGCTGGACCTTGCTGCTGCCAATGTCCAGAGACTTGTGGCTGGGTGCCAGCATGCTCCAGAAAAAGTTCACGTGATTGTGTGGCAGCAGCGTTTCTGGAATTATGAAAAATCATTGCATGGCCCGAGGACATCCTGGACCACTCTTCTGGGAATTTGCCCTTCTCACCAGAGCACCACTAGGTATTTGAGCTGCAGAGTTTCAGACTCTACACTCCCCCTGATTATTGAGTCTTAATGGAATTTAAACCCTCTCCTTTCTCCCTTCTTAGTTTAGTCTCTGCAGTTTCCACTTGCACTGTCTCTCCAGCTGCTTTCCCTTACCGCTCCCCCAATCCTCTCTCTGCAATCAAAATCTGCTCTCTTCCCCACCATGGTTCCTCTCTCTCCCAGTTTACCTCTCCATGCTGTATACCTGCTGAGTTCTGTGGTTCAGGTTGTGTAAATTGTGTTAATCCTCAAATCAGTTTTCTAGGTGTGAAGGATGGTTTAATGTTGATCTGGCTGTATTTCATGTATGTGAGATGGAAGAAAAGACTTCCATACTGTTCCGCCATCTTGGCTCCTCCCCCTCCCCACTTAAGTTTTTTATGATTTTAATTTCATTATACTCTCTATATTTTGAAAGTTGCCATAAGTCTGTTTTTTTAAGTTTTTTTTTTAATTGTTTTATTTATTTTTGAGAGAGAAAGAGAGAGACTGAGTATCAGTGAGAGAGGGGCAGAGAGAGAGGGAGACACGGAATCATAGCCTCTGGGCTATGAGCTGTCAGCGCAGAGCCCAATGCGGGGCTTGAACTCACAAACCATGGGATCATGACCTGAGCCAAAGTTGGACGCTTAACAGCCTGAGCCATCCAGGCGCCCCTGCCCCCTAGATTTTCGACAGGAAATTTCAACAGTCTCAGTCTTAGAAGTAATTTCTATTTTATTTTTCAGAATTTTAGCTGGGAATTTAGAGCAATTGAGGAAACATTTATTTTCTAGACATTTCATAGTAACATATTTCGGGGGTGAAAAGCTATTAGAAAATCTGTTAGAATTTAAGCATTTGCTATTATGACATTGATTATATTTTCATAATACTGTATTTTAAAATGAAAGTGCAGATTATAAAATACTATGAGTTCAAACACGTAAAGTGTGTGTGCTTTGGGAAAAAATAATGATTATAAGGATATAGAACAAAATATTAGAGGTGGTTATCCGTGGATTGCAGGATTATGCATTTTGTATATAATTTTTACTTTCAGTTACATACTTTTCTCTGATTTATTTATTTTTTTTAAAAGCAAAGTACATTTATTTCTTTTCTTGTAGTTACAACTTATTTCCTTTGGGAAAAATCAGTTACAATTCACAAATTTAGCTATTACCTTGTGTGACAGTTTGTTTTCCTTTCATAGGTTTTCATATATAATCTTAAACCCATTGTATTTATTGTCATATTCTTGATAAAACCTATCCTGTCTGTTTTCAAAGAACTGTTTTTATTCTGGGAAATATTCCTTTCTCTTAACATTTAATGTAGACAAACAAGTTTTGAAGGTTTCTACTGACTTACCCTGATGTTTGTCTTATAAAAACCAGAATCAGTTGGAATGGTAATACCTAGCCCTATTTTGAGTGGCATTTGGTGGAATTGTTTGCCAAGTTTGTGGGCCTGAAATGTGTGCTCTGTCAGTGACATTACATACCTTACCAGCAGGAGGCATACATATTCTGGCCATAGTTGCTAAATCAAGTATTACATGAAACCAAACAACTTTATTTCTACTTCTATGGACCATGAGATGGATTGTTTTGAAAATTGAAAGTCTCAGAAAATCTCGTCTACATTAGGATGTAATATATTGGCATAGAAATGACATGATCCATTAAATGAAGACTTCAATACCTTAATGGGATCTAGAAAATAATCCCGGAAAATGAGTGTATTTGACCAGCATGAGAACTCAGCCTCAGAGATATAGCGTATCCAGGGTCTCATGGCCATTATTGGCATTTAACAAATGGTTATTGAATAGCTACTATGTGCCAGGCATTATGCTAAATATTAGGAATTTTTCTTGTTTCTGTTCAGTTTTAAATTGTTCTTGGTTTCTTCATAGTTTTGACCTTAGGTTTTTATTCTGCTATAAATGATCTCTTTATTCTCTGAAAGTCTGTTACTGAATGTTAATCTACAGTAATTATTTACATTTTATTTGTTTGATATGTTCTTCATTATATACTGTTTTCTAGTAGTTTCCTATGTATATAAAGGGGTCTCTTATTTGAAACATTTTATTTTCAAGTACATAAAAATTAAAAGAATAAAGTCTCATTGAAGCAAGCAAAGACAGTGGAAAAATATAAAGAATTCTCACATGTGCACGTATACCTGCGCATATCCGCATATGCACACACAAATGCAAGGATGTGCTCACTACCAAGGGTAATCTCTACTGCAGTTAACCATGGTGTGCACTCTTCCTCATATTTTTTCTGTGCGTTTAAAGTTGTACACAGATAAATAACAATAGTTATTTTATACAACTGTTTTATAATGTTAACATTTACCACACAATTTGCTTTTTTAAAATTTCTTCTTTTAGATTTTTCTGTCAGCCTGTTTTTCTTAGTGACTGCATAATATTTCACAGGATAATTCATAGAATAATAATAATGATCACTGTGTTTAGAATGTCTACTATGAATCTCCTTACCCATCTTTGTACAGTATGTGGATTTTTGTATAATTAAAAAGAAATGGATAATAAGACCAAATAGGCTAACTTTTCAGTACTGGTTTTTAAGTTACTACCCTTAAAGTGGTACTGCAGATTATGTCTTCTTATTCCTTCATCCACATTACCTGTTATCAAGTTGACTGATCTACAACTTCTGTAAGTAGATTATAGGACCAAATACCTGCATGTAATTTAACTTTGCTGGTTGGAATGTTTGTGTGGAAAGACTGGAGTTAGTTCTTGGTATAAAATGGAACTGCGATTGCAAAAATTCAATTGTATGAAATGCTGCAATGCCGTTAAAACACTTAACATATGTGGCATGTCTGTAGAACAGTTTTTAAGAGAGGGAGGGGATGGTAGGTGGACTAGAAAAACAACATTGCCAGAAATTATAGACAGAGTAGCTTTATCTTTATTCTATATGGAAATTTTTTTGAATACCCAAGTATTTGAAGAAGGAACCAAAGAGACAGCCTATACATTGGAGTATAAGCTGAACTCACCTTTGTAAAAACTGCTGGTAATTAACCTATTTGATAAAATTCCTTGGGTATTTTCATAGTCAACTGGTAAGCTTATTTTTTATCAAGTAAGACTACTGTAGATGCTTTTTTCAAAGCTTCAGTCACATATGATTAGCAACACTTTCTTTAGTGTCAATTTTGAACTCAAAAACAAAGTAATTTTTTTCTTCTTAATTTGTTTCTGGAGATGGGAAAAATGCTCTCTCTCTCTCTTTCTCTCTCTCTCTCTCTTTCCACTCTTCCAAATTTCTGACTACTTAGAGCAGGTTCAGCTTTGTGGGTAAGAACTACGTTTTTATTTTCTCCCTTCACATTGTCCTCACAGTTCCTGCCAAGTGAAAGTTCACATGCAGATGTACCAAAATCATCCTACAAACCTGTCATTTCACCTGTATTGTTTTCATAAATTTGCTACCTCCCTTGGTGCAAACATATGATTTTCTTCTTCAGTTCACCTGAAAATTGCTTCTTCAAGCTTTCATTTGGAACGGTTTGGATTTGGGTATTGTCAGCAGTGCAGGGATATATTTGAATAAAGCCATACTCCCTAGATCTAGGGCAATGTCATCAATCACATGTGTGTCAGGGACTCTTTTTGTGGCCTCACAAATCTTTGGCTCCAGAATGAGGTAAGTCTCTCACTTATGATCAGGGTCCACTGCTGCACTTGATGGAGTCTTTCTATCAATTTCTAGATGACTGGAGCATGATTTTTTTTTCCCAGATGAAGTTTGTACGTGTGAATGTGTTCATTGAATGTAAGGTTTTTTTCTAAAAGTTTTACATATTTCAGCTGAAGAGAATTGTATCTAACAGAGCCACTTTTATAGGCAACTAGAGTTCCACTACAAGTAGACTAAAGTATTAGTATTCCTCCCTGAATTAGGCATTTGAAAACACTGAAGGAAAGTTCCAAATATGGACAGTTGTTTTGTTTTAGATTGAATAGATCTATCCTAAGCAGAAGATATGAGGGGAAACTACCAATAATCACTTTTTAAATTAGGAAGGGAACCATAATCTATACTGAAAAAATTAGAAAATATAAAAAGGAAAAAATTCCAATAAAATCAGCAAAGAATGTATCTGTATGTATTAGTTTGTTTCCTTCTAGTGTCATTTGTATCTGTATGTTTGTCTATTTAAGATTCTATTTGCATATTATGTCATAATACTCATAACTAATATTTATCAGGCACTCAGGTAATGCATGCATTTCTGTTATTTTCTCCTTCTAGTTCTAGTAAAAAATCTAGTATATATGTATTATTACTTTCATTTTATAGATATAAAGGCTAAAGCTTAGAGTAGCAAATTTTCCAGGGTACAAATTTAAGTTTGGCCCTTTGCCTGTGCACAACTGTGTGGCATTGTCTTCACTTTGCGGTTAACGTAATCCTATTGTATTCATTGCCCATGGTGCTTTGTAGTCTGTATAACAGTAATTCGTAATGACGAAGCCATGTCCATTAAGTGGAGGTGCTGTAAAAATGGAATTATTCTAGAGTTGAAAATTGTAGTTACACTTTAAAAATTCAGCTGAATATTTTGTTAAATGTGTCTTGCAGTAATCTTTTTCATGTTCTGCATTATTAGTTTCTAGATCCATGATAAATATTTATACCAAAAACAGAAAAGTTGACGTTTTCAATACTCTTTAAAATTTTTGTTAATGTTTCTTTATTTTTGATGCAGAGAGAGAGCGCGCGCGCGCATGAGTAGGAGAGGGGCAGAGAGAGAGGGAGACAGTATCTGAAGCAGGCTCCCTGCTCTGAGCTGTCAGGACAGAGCCCTATGTGAGGCTCAAACTCACGAACCATGAGATCATGACCTGAGTCAAGGTCGGATGCTTAAATGACTGAACCACCCAGGTGCCTTATCATTTTCAGTACTCTTGATTGTGTAATTACCAAATTGTTTTCCAGAAAGTTTATATTGATCTCAAGATTTACCAGTAATTCCAGCATCTTGACTAACATCACTATAATTTTAGCTTTCATGAAATATTTGAAATCAAAATTTACTGATATAACAATCCAAATCACGTAATGATTAAAATAATGAGTTAAAGCTCCTTACCCCCTCTGCCCATATCCACTTCCCGGAGTATTGAATGTTCCAGCTTCTTGTACTTGCTTCTAAGATATTTTCTGTAGTACAAATTCCTTCATTCCATCTAAAATAGTATGACATGCATTATTTTTATCTAATCTCATTAGTTACCTAAAAAGTGGAGGTCATGATCTAGATAGATGACCTCAGAGAAGGCTCTGTTTCCTTGTTCTTGCCACTCTCTGAGTGGTAAATTACTTTTGGTTGTTACTTGTGCATGGTCTGCTTATTTTGAGATGCACGGGAGCCTCTGTGTTTCTGGCCCAGCCTGGAATCCTGAGTCTCTGGTTCTTGGGTTGGAATCTTTCAGGGATCCTGCCACTGTTCTGTGTATTAGGAAACACCTAATGGATTGAGTCCAGGTTTCCTGCCCCTTCCCTGAGTGGATGGATGAAGGCTTTTTCGTTTTCTCTTTCTACACTTGTCCCAGCCATGGTGGATCTTTTACTCTATCCTCGTAGGCATAGAGTTTGCTGTCTTTTCCCTGGTGGCCTAAACCTCCCATCATTTCACGGAAAAGGCACCAGGTGGTACTTTGTGTTTTTCTCCAGGGGCTGCCACTCCCTGTGTCCTGGCCTGCAGCACCACGAGAGGCTTTCCCCAGTCTTACACCCACTCCTGCTCTTTGTCATATAGATTTCTTATGCAGCTTGTGCGTCCTCTGCACTTGAGAGTCATGGAGAAGAGTCTCTAGTGGGCGCAAGAGTCTGCGACTCTTAGGGTTTCTATTCTCTCATACTAGCTCACACTGGGCCTTGCCCTATTCACTAAAAACATAGGTGAATTCCTCATTTCGTCTTGGATGAAGATCTCATCTTCCTCCTGGAGCAGCTATTATGCCTGTGCTGTGCTCACGCCCCATCTTTCCTTTGATATTAGAGTAGTTGGCTGTTCTATTTCCTCAGCTTTTGATGTGTCCGAGAACCATTATATTTTGTACATTTTCCTGCTTTTTCTTGTTCTTAGGGTGGGAATGACTCTCTAACTAGCTTTATACATCTTGGGCAGAAACCGGAAGTCTGCTTACATTTGTGAAAAGCATTTTATAAGTTACAGGATTCTTTGTTGGTAGTCATTTGTTGTTTTGTTCTGCGTCAGCACTTTAAAGATGTTCCAGCTTTTCTTTGCCCTCACTTGTTCCTAATGAGAAGTCAGTGGGATTCAAACTGGTGTTTCCTGCATGTAATATACCTTTTGTTTTTCCTTGACCCCCACAGCCCCCCCGCCCCACTGCTTTTAGTATTTTCTTTGCAATTTTTGCATTTTGAGTGTTTTCCTATGATGTTTAGAGAACTGTGCTCTTCCCTTTTCCCAACTGTGTTCTTCTCTAGAATCTTCTTCACTGTATTGCTTTTTTTAAAAAAATTATTTTTCAGTAATTTCTCCAGAATTGATCAATATTACCTATAAGGATAATAGTTGGGAAGGACTGTTATAACCATATCAGAAATAGATTGCCAGCCATTTGCTTTTACTTCCACCTTCATTCTGTGATCGTGGTTGTCCATATACACGGCAAGTCTGATATGATGTATCCTTACTTTTCTGCTTAGCCCGGCCGTCCTTTGTGCCCACAGATGTTAGTTCATCAGGTTCTACAAAACTGGCCTGTTGAGCTGGTAGCCGCAGCAGTACCACTGGGACTTTGCCAACTTTCGTGACTCTAGCAGTCTGCGTATATGACCCCCCATTACTGGTTAATTTTAGAAGCTCCTCAGGTGATCCTAAAACTGATCAATTTTAAAAACCATTTAAGCAAATTCTTATTCTACAGTTTTCATGACAAATTGAGTTTTAAAGGTTGTGGAGGATTTAGAATTGTGGAAGGGTGGAAAAAATGATTCTTGACAGTGTGAGTAGTACAATCAAAGAAACAGGCAGAAAAGTGAGGTGAATGTAATTACTGCTGCATTTCTGGAACAGAGCATGCTAACTGGAGATTAGTTTGGGGCCAGGTTTTGGATGGCCTTGGAAGTCAAGCTAAGGATACTGGGGTTTAGTCTCTAGATAATAGGAACTCAATTAAGGTTTTTGAAATGAAGAGTAACATGATTAGTGCTGCTCACAGAAAAAGAGACTAATCTACTAGCTTGAATAGCCCTGACTGACATCAAGAGACTAGAAGTGAAAAGACTGTTTGCAGTATTCTAGGAGAGAGTAATTGTGAGCTTGAAGAAGAGGTTGGTCACTGGAATGTAAAGGTTGTGATAGATGTGAAAGCTAATAAGGCAAAGGAATCAATAGAGGAGAGGGCAGTGTCAAGGGTAGCACTGAGGTTTTAAATGTAAATGATTAGGAGACCAGGCTGTCATTTATAGCAACTAGGAACAGAGAAGCATAAGCAGCTTTGGGGAAAAGATAAAACATTTAATTGGGGTTAAAATTATTTGAGGGGTTGGTGGTACTTCCAAATGGTGATACATCAAACTAGTTCAAGTTCATTAATGCAAATATACAGTTCATTTATGCAAATACATCAGACATGCAAACTTTCTATTTGTAATAGTAAAATTCTATAATTGAGATTTTTCTCATTTTAATCCAGAATACCCTGTGGATATACTGAATTAATACTCCAGCTTATTCCCTTTGCATTTAATATGTAATATTTCATTTCTAATAAGTTTTGATTTTTGAAAGAGTTTTCAAAACTTTATTTAAATCATTTAAAGAATGAATCAAGAAATTAAATTTACTTACTCTAGTATAGAGTCTTAACACTAATTATCCTGTTTTCTTTTGTGATTAATTTTGACATTATGTTTTACTTTTTGTATTATAATTCCATTATTTTAATCTGTATTTGAGGATGATGATTTTTATCAAATTATAATGTATATACAGAATAATAGTAAAAATGGACTTTGAAGAATTTTCACGAATGTTCTTCTGTGATCCCTTCCTTTAATTTACCCACCTTCTGCAAAGAAGCCACTTCTTTCACTGTAGGTTAGTTTTGCCTGAATGGAGTCATACAGTATGTACTATTTTGTGTCTGGTTTCTTTTACTCAGTTACGTGTGCTACATTGTTCTATTCTGTTGCGTTAGAAATATAGTAGTTATTTATTTTTATGAGTTCCACTAATCTTTATTGACATTTGCATTGTTTCTGGTTTGCAGCTATTCACATAATGCTATTATAATGTAGTTATGCAAACCGTTCAGTCAGTATATGTATGTATTTTTATTGGGTTTGTATTTAGATTTGTGATTGTTAGTGGGAGGTTGATAGGGTATGAACTTGTCCATCTTTAGTAGAAAGCCCCAGTTTTCACAGTGGAAATGTTGAGAGTTCCAGGTTCTCCTCATCCTTGGAGTCCTCAGTGTTTTCAGACTTTCACAGTACAGTCATATTAACATATATGCAAATGTAGATCATTGTGGAGTTAGTTTACATTTTTCTGGTGATTAAGGAGACTGAACACTTTTTCATGTTTATTGATCATGAGATATCCTCTTTTGAGAAGTTGCAAAAGACTCTTAGCCATTAAATGTTGGTTGTCTTTTACGTCTTGATTGCTATAAATTCTTCGTATATTCTGGATATGGGCCTCTTGTTTATTTATTACATTGTGAATATATTCTACTCTGGCATACATCTTTACTCTCTTAGTCTCTTCTGCTGAGGATCCCTTCTTTATTTTATTATAATTCATCAATATTTTTATATATAATTACTCCATAAGAAAACTTGCCTGTTTCTCCTATGTTAAGTTCGAGAAGTTGTTTTATTATATATCTTTAACATTTTTATTCCCTTTATTCTTCTACACTTTTATTTGTATGGTGTGTGGTAGGTTGTCCAGCTTAAAGGTCTTCCGTATAGATTGACCAAGTGCATATCCTTACACGATAACCAAGGTAATTTATCAAAGTGTCTTCTGTTCAAACCGTACATCTGTCACTCATCAAGTCTCTGTTTAAATGTAATCTGAATCTTGTTTGTTCCATTTCATACATCTTTCTGCCTTTGCTTGACTCACTACAACATTCTCTTACATATTCTTTCTTTACAATAAATTTTGATATCTGGTTATGCAAGTCCTCCAATTTTTGGGGGACTTTTTAAAGATAGACTTGGCTCTTCTTGGCCACATATTTTCCATACAAAGTTTAGGAAAAGCCTGCAAGTTTAAAAAACAAGTGTGGGTATTTTGATTAGGAGTACACAAAATCTATATATCAATTTAAGAAAACACAAATCTTGGGGTGCCTGGTTGGCTCAGTCGGTTGAACGGCCAACTTTGGCTTGGGTCATGATCCCACGATTCATGGGTTCAAGCCCCGCAATGGGTGTGCTGACAGCTCAGAGCCTGGAGCATGCTTCCGATTCTGTGTCTCCCTCTCTCTTTGCCCCTCTCCCTCTCATGCTGTCTCTCTCAAAAATAAATGTTAAAAAAAAGAAATCTTTACATATTAATCCTCCTGCTCAAGAATGAGTCATAACCCTCTTTACCTTACATCTTTATTTTCTTTTGATAATTTTGTATAATTCCTCTTTTTTAAGTTTAAAATTTTTAATGTTTATTTATATTTGAGAGACAGAGAGACAGACAGAATGTGAGCAGTGAAGGGGCAAAGGGAGATGGAGTCAGAATCCAAAGCAGGCTCCAGGACCTGAGCTGTCAGCACAGAGCCCGACATGGGGCTTGAGCTCATGAACCACGAGATCATGACCTGAGGTGAAGTTGGAGGCTTACCTGACTGAGCCACGCAGGTGCCCCGATAATTTTATATACCTAATTACATTTATGCCTGTATATTTGATATTTTTGATGCTGTTGTAAATTGTATTATGAAAAATATTCTAATTATTGCCTTCAAATGGAAACAAAAGTGACTTTATATTAACCTTTTGTCCCATAAGATTCCTAAAATCACTTATTAAGGTGAAAAATTATCTTCAGATTTATTTATGTGTTTTATTTTATTTTTAAAAAATTTTTAATGTTTTATTTATTTCTGAGCTAGGCAGCATGAGCAGGAGAGGGTCAGAGAGAGAGGGAGATAAAGAATCTGAAGCAGGCCCAGGCTCTGAGCTAGCTGTCAGCACGGGCCCGACGCAGGGCTCCAACACGAACCGCGAGATCATGACCTGAGCTTAAGTCAGAACTGAGCCACCCCGGTGCCCCTATATGTTTTATATACATAGTATATGAACTTAAAAGAAAGTTTTATTTTTTTCCATGAAGTTATTATAATTTGTTATTTTTCTTGCTCTTTTTCCCTTGCTTAGACCTTCAGGAGTATGTGGAACAAAGCTGGTGATAATGGACATTTTAGTCTCTCCCTACAGTTTCATGGAGAAGTCTTTCAATATTCATTATTGGGTATAACTTTTTGTTGTAAGCTGTTTTTTAGATAGTTTAAGGGAATATTCTGTTAGTATTATAGCAGGCTTTATTATGAATGCATGAAAGAATATTTAATATTTCTTCAAATATATTTTTCAAAACATTCTTTGTTTCATTAATGTGATGAATTACATCATTTATTTTCAGATGTTAAAACCAATTTTGCATTTTTGGAATCAATCCAACTTGTATGTATTTTTGGGTTATTTTTGCCAATATCTTACATATGATTTTGCATGTATGTTTATGTTTTTGTCAAATTTTGGAATGCTAGTTATGTTGGTCTCAAATAAGCTGAGAATTTTCCCCTTTCTTTATTCTCTAGAAAAGTTTTTAAATAAGATTGAGGTTAATTATTTCTTAAATATTTGGAAGAATTCAATAATGAAATCATCTTGGCCTCAAGTTTCCTTTGAAGATTTTCATTAGAGTTGTAATTTTTATAGGTATAGGAACATTCATATTATCTATTACTTCTTGTGTTAGATTTATTAAGTTGAATTTTATTAGCAATCTGTTTATTTTATCTAAAATTATATAAAGTGTTCATATCTTTTTACATTTTTTCTTTTTCTGTCTCCAGTTTTTTATTTAAATTCCAGTTAGTTAACATACATTGTAATATTAGTTTCAGGTGTAGAATTTAGTGATTCATCACTTACATATAACACTTAGTGATCATCAAAACAAATGCCCTCCTTCATACCATCCATCTCTTATTTAACTCACCTCCCTGCCCTCCTCCCCTCTAGGAACCTCAGTTTATGCTCTGTAGTTAAGAGTCTGTATCTTGGGTTTGCCTCCCTTTCCCCTGCCATGTTCATTTCTTTTATATCTTAAATTCCATGTAAGTGAAATTATATAGTATTTTAATATTTTTCATTCCTAATATTATTTGGCTTTTCTTTGTCCCTCTCTTAAAAGTCTTTTTATGGAGTCAACAGTTTTAGTAAGTTATTGCGTATTAAACTATTATTTTCCAAACTTCTCATTCAAATTTTTTTTCTCTAATGGGTTCTTTTGTTTCATTAATTTTTTTTCTTATTTTTACTGTTCCCTTCCTTTTACTTTCATTGAATAACTTACTGAGATCGTTACTTAGATCATGGAGTATTAGGATTTATTCTTTTTCTAAATATGCCTTCAAGGCTATAAATTTCCATCCTAGAATCTTTAAATGTGTCCCAGAAGACTCAATATAATTTATGTTTATTATATTCCCATTTAGCAAATTAAAAAAAATTGCACAACAACAGTAACTTTGACTCAAATATTAGAAAATTTTCTATTTATATTTCTGTTACTGGTTTTTAATCTAATTCCACTTGATTAGAGATGCACATGGAATTGTTTTAATCCTTGTAATCCTATAGCCCTCTTGCTCTGAAGGTACTAGGGTGATCAGGTGATACATAGAGTCTGGCTTAAGTCTGTCTCACTGTGAATCCAATGGTTTCATTACTTTCCTTGTGAATTCCCCAGTCCTTCCTAGCATAACAGAGATATTTGTGTGTAATTATAATTTGGCAGAATTCTCATATTGGTTATCTGTCTTATGGAGAAAGAACCAAAATATTTGTTAAAAAAAAAAAAAAAAGTGGAGGGGCTCCTGGGTGGCTCAGTCAGTTAAGCGTCCGACTTCAGCTCAGGTCATGATCTCATGGTTCATGGGTTCGAGCCCCGTGTCGGGCTCTGTGCTGACAGCCAGCTCAGAACCTGGAGCCTCTTTCAGATTCTGGATGTCCCTCTCTCTCTGACCCTCCCCTGCTCATGCTGTCTCTCTCTCTCTCTCTCAGAAATAAAGCATTAAAAAAAAAGTGGAAACCCCTAAATTCCTTGCTGGTCTAGAGACCAAATCAGAAGCCCAATGCATCCTAAGAGAAATGGCTAATTTAGTATCACCCCACACACTTAAAGAATGCAGGGTTGGTGATCTCGATTGTATTTCCGTTCACTTAACTAATCTGAATCCTGAATGTAACAGATAGATATAGAAAATTATGGGGAAATATCATACATTTAACCAACTGATAACACTGATTACTGTTACATCTGTTGCAGTGATAAAGGCAAATAACACCTCAATACAATGAAAATATTCTTGACTGCAAAGACTCCTGAAGGTATCACAGGATTTCCAGGGTGGAAACCAAGAATCAAGAACCAAGAGTGGGAGAATCAGTGGTCCCTTTCACCATTATTCCCAGGGACCCGCTTGATGAATTTGTGCTTCAGTTTCCCTGAGAGAAATGCTTCCACCCGGGTGCATAGAAGAGTTCCACAAAAGCTAAAATCACAGCTATGCTGGTCTTTCACCTAGAAGTATAGAAGGCATTTGAGAAGTATTACACTGTTAGTGGAAATAGATTATTACTATCATGTGAATACAGAGTTGCTGCAACATAAGGACGGTAGGGAAGTTCCTTGTGCTTCTATATCTAGTAATTTACCAGAAAGAGGAATAGCAGAAAGCATGACCTAACAAGAGCATAGTAACTGGAGCTTCAGAACCCTCAAAGCTGAAGACCTGGTTTATCCTAGATCATCAGAAGCACTGATCATTTATAAAGGAAATCTTGATTGAATGGTAGAAGAGGTAGATAGTAAATGTTGCAACTTTTGGATAAACTGCAATGTGGCATGTCCCCTGCTAAAACTCCTATGCATGTTAATTAACAAAACAAAACAAAAGAAAACAAAACAAAAAACTTGACCCTGAAGAAAAGGTGACAGGAAAGAGTATACTTAGGGGTATGAATTATTTTGAGCATCACAAAGGTGAGACTGTAGGTTTACTGTATCAGTGTGCTCTAGATGATTGATGGCTGCCAATATCTGTATCTTCTGTTGTTCTCATGGAAGGCTAGAAGTGCTTTGGAATGATTTAACACCCTCAGAAATATCCCTCAGTCAACGCCTGAGAAGAAAGGTCATAGAAACCTCCCCCCAGTAGGATGTAACTGAGGTATGTGCTTAATGTCCCAGAGTTATTCCAGTCATCTGTATCCTGCTTCCGTACATCAATTTCCACTTCCCTCTTGATGTTCCTTGCATCTCCCAAATGAACTACTTGCACTAAAATCTTTATCTGAAGATCTGCTTCTGGAAAAACCCAAAATAAGATCTGTGATCATCACTTTTTACTAGGTTTTTCTGCCACTTGGCCACTGCTAAAGAATTAGAAAATGCCTTACGAATAAAAGTACTTCTGAATATCCAGCTCACTTCTTTGCTCTTCTTTTCTCCCTGGGTTCTTGACCCTTCAAGTCCTTTCTGACTTGATAGCTCTCTGATGCCTTCAAACACTTTAAAAAATGTATCTAGTTATTACAGTTCTCAGTGGGAGAGTTGGTCCAATGTAACTGATAGCCTAAATCAATTTCTTTCATAATCCATGTGCGAATTAAAGAAACATTAATGAGAACTAAAAGCAGTTACTGCCTTCTATGACATTTTGAAAACTCAAGGAACATTTTAAAAATGTACCATTCAATTTTAAAGAAGCAAAGAATAACCAAGCCAAGCTCAACGCATTCTTAACATTATAACTCTTTCAGTCACCTTTGATTCTTTGTTTTCTGCTAATCTCTACATCTTCAGGGTAATTCCTTTGCCCTTATTTTATGAGAAAGAATTAGACTTTTAGATTCACTGTTGTTTTCATGACATGTTCAGGGAGTAATTAACAGACTTTCAAGGATGATCCACTCATTCCTTTGGGAGTAAGGGAGTGAGTATAAAACACTCATATTTCTCTTCATTTTCTATCCAGTAAACACATTCAGGAGGAGCACAGTGTACTCTTTTGAATAAAATATAGGTGACAGGAATGAAAAGGTGCTTGTTTGAAGAGTTTACCCTTAAGACTCATTTTGTAGATTAATAGATCACTAGCCTCTAGGGTTAGCAAGTCAACAATTTCACAAAAATTAAATTTACATGAAAATGTGGGGAAAATAAATAACATTTCAGTCTTTGTTGGTAGTAGGTCAAAAAGCCATGTCTCCACTGAATTTGGAACTCTGCTTTACATTGACTTACCATGACCCCTTTTCCAGCTTCCAGATTATTGACTGGCTAAAGGCTTCTCCCTAAACCAGTTGCTTTTTCTTTGGTAGTTTTTAGTTCCCTATCTGTGCCCATAAGTTGAGTTGTAAATAGCATACTCTGTGTGACTTCTCAATTAGTGAATGCCATGAAGTTTGAGTGTTTCCTGGAGGGTGACAGATTTTGCCATATAATTATTTCTATATTAAGGAGTTGGACATAGTGTCAGTATTATCTTGTTTGCTGACGTAAGGAGTGCCTCTTAACCTTTCACGCGTTGGAGAAAAGAAATGGGAAGGGGGGACAACTGATATTGTCTTTATTGTAAAGATTAGTGACAATCTGAGTATTTATCCCATAATAAAAAATGAAAGAGAAAACCACACCCAAATGTTATCATGCCTGTTAAAAGTAGAAAAATAATTTTCTCTATTCAGTCAGAGAAAGAATATAGTTGCTCATATAATATTAGTTTCTTTCCAATGAGATGCCACTCTAAAGGAAGGGGTATAAAACTCCTACTTTACACCTCTTAGTTTATTCAAATACCCAAAAAGGATATTAGAGTAATATTCAGTGTGTAAAAGCAGAGTAAAGGAAGCTAGCTTATTGTCTTAAATTCTATGTTCCCCTTCCTTAGTTTTTTCGGTAAACATCATACCAAATCCTAGCATTTGCACTCCTGGTCTAAACTTTACAGTTCCTTGAGAAAAGAACAGATATACAGCAATTTTGATTATAGTTCTTGCCCACAATTGAATTCACAACTTGGAACAGTTTAAACTCTGAGACAGAGACTAAATCAAATGCTTTGAGACATGGCAATGGTCTTTTCCACATTTTTTCTAGGTTGTTGTAATGGTGGTGGGTGACCTGCCAAATGCAGCTAGCAGAGGTATTCAAGGAAGTATCTGACCTGGGCAGGATAGATTTAACACATTTCCTGTTATAGGGAACATAAATGGTAGATTATTTAATTTATATGCTGTTTATATTCACTATATATTTTTCCTAGATATGTCAAATTTTAATATATTATCCATTCAAAATATACAGAAAACTTATATGCTTCGAATATTGCAAAGTGGTTGATTTAAGAAGATTAAAAAAATAAATGATTTGCTTTCAGAGAACTGGCTAAACACTGATAATTTCACTTCTAAGTCACACACATATTTCATTAGCATTTGTCTTTCCAAATATATGTGTCAGATTTAGCGCCAGGTAGTTGTGATATGCTAAGTATTTGTGACTGTTTTTATTAATGCCATGTTGCATGACTTATTTAAAAAATTCAGTATTTATTTCAAAAGCGTATCAGAAAAAAAAAATTAACATGCACTATCCTGAGATCAAGATGGATTTTTGTCATTTTTATACAATGTGGACCTGGAAGCAAGAGTCAGTGTAGCATATGCTACTCTTCTCTCAGATAGATTTCTTTCTCTCCTAATATTCACCAAATGCGTAAAATGTATTCAGAACACATTATTGTAATTTTACAAATAAGGAAACTGAGCTTGTGAGGTCTCAAATCACATGGCTAGCGTGTGTCAGAGTCATCATGGATCCTCTGAATCTTGATCCTTTTGTTTCATAATCAAGAGTACAGTAAAACCTTGGATTGTGAGTAACTTGTTCTGTGAGTGTTCTGCAAGATGAACAAACATTTCTAATAAATTTTAACTTGATAAGCGAGTGATGTCTTGCAATACAAGTAGTACGTGATGCTGAACGTCACATGAGCACAGCTGAGCCAATGGCTCTTCTCTTCTCTCATGCTGCTGGATTGTGGGTGATCATCGATGCAATGTCACATTTTTATGAAATGTGACAAACAAAACAAACAAAAGCAAGGGTCATTGCATATGTTCCTTGTTAAAGTTGCACAAAAAGAAAAACATCCCATTAAACCAGTAGACAGCAGGGATTTCCATCAGTGATAGTGAAGTCGTCCTACACAATAACCCTCCTTTCGTCTTCCTCACACCAGCCACAAAGTTTTCAGAGGTAAGTGCAAGTTAATTTATTTTTCTTTATATTTTGTATTTTCTTTATTATTTTGTATCATATTGCAGTATTGTAATCATTTCTATATGAATATTTTTGCATTGTAGAACGAATAATCTGAGTTTCCATTATTTCTTATGGGGAAATTTGCGTTAATATGCAAGTGCTTTGGATTACAAGCATGTTTCTAGAATGAATTATGCTTGCAACCAAGGTTTTACTGTTTGGAATTTTTGTGGGGATTTTCTATCTTATTTTTTTTTAAGTTTTTATTTAAATTCCAGTTAGCTAACATAGTGTAATATTAGTTTCAGGTATACAATATAGTGATTCAGTACTTCCGTACAACACCCACGCTCATCACAACAAATGCACTCCTTAATACCTATCACCTGTTTCATTCATTCCTCCCACCCACCTCACCACTGGTAACCATCAGTTTGTTCTCTATAGTTCAGAGTCTGTTTCTTGGTTTTCCTCTCTGTCTCTGTTTTTGAAGAGACTTTTTCCCATTGTATATTTTCTGTTTTGTCGAAGATTAATTGACCATATAATTGTGGGGCTGTCTCTGGGTTTTCTGGTCTGTTCTGTTGACCTGTCTTTTTTTTGTGCCAGTGACATACTGTTTTGATTACTCCAGCTTGTTAATATAACTTGAAGTCTAGAATTGTGATGCCTCCAGCTTTGCTTTTCTTTTTCAAGATTGCTATGACTCTTTGTGGTTCCATACAAACTTAGGATTTTTTGTTCTAGCTTTGCGAAAAATGCTGTTGGTATTTTGATAGAGATTGCATTAAATGTGTAGATTGATTTGGGTAGTATTGACATCTTAACACTGTTTGTTCTTCCAATCCATGAACATGGAAGGGCTTTCCATTTCTTTGTGTCATCTTCAGTTTCTTTCATCAGTGTTTTATAGTTTTCAGAGTATAGGTCTTTTACTTCTTTGGTGAGGTTTATTCCTAGGTATCTTATTATTTTTGGTGCAGTTTTAAATGGGATTGATTCCTTAATTTCTGATTTGCTGCTTTGTTATTGCTGTATAGAAATGCAACAGGTTTCTATTGATTTTGTATCCTTGCAACTTTACTGAATTTATCAGTTCTAGCAATTTTTTGAGTGGAATCTTTCTATAGTATCATGTCACCTGCAAGTAGTGAAAGCTTTACATCTTCCTTACCAATTTGGATGCCTTTTTAAAATTTGACTTTTATTTCTTTTTGTTTTCTGATTGCTATGGCTAGGACTTCCAGGACTATGTTGAATAAAAGTGATGAGAGTGGACATCTTTGTCTTGTTCCTGACCTTAGAGCAAAAGCTCTTAGTTTTTGCTCATTTATGATGTTATTACCTGTGGGTTTGTCATATATAGCCTTTATGATGTTGAAGTATATTCCTTCTAACCCTACTTTGTTGAGCGCTTTTGTCGTGAATGTTGTATTTTGTTAAATGCCTTTTCTGCATTAGTGAAATGATCATACGGTTCTTTTCCTTTCTTTTGTTAATGTGTTATATCATGTTGGTTGATTTGCAAATAGCAAACCACCCTTGTAACCCAGGAATAAATCCCATTTGTTCGTTTTGAATGATTTTTTTAATGTATTGTTGGATTCAATTTGCTAATATTTTGTTGAGGATTTTTCAACTATGTTTGTCTAGGATATTGGGCTGTAGTTTTCTTATTTTGTGGTGTTTTTATCTCGTTTTGGTATTAGGGTAGTGCTGACTTCATAGAATGAATTTGAAGGTTTTCCTTCCTTTTCTGTTTTTTGGAATAGTTTGAAAAGAATAGCTATCAACTCTTGAAATATTTGGTAGAATTCTCCTGTGAAGCTGTCTGGTCCTGGACTTGTGTTTGTTGGGAGTGTTTTCATTACTGATTCAATTTCTTTGCTGGTTGTCAGTCTGTTCAAATTTTCTATTTCTTTCTCTTTCAGTATTGGTAGCTTATATGCTTCTGGAATTTATCCATTTCTTCTAGGATGTCCAATTTATTGGCATATAGTTTTTTATAATATTCTTTTATAATTGTTTGTATTTCTGTGTTGGTTGTTATTTTTTCTCTCCTATTTCTGATTTTATTTATTTGGGTCCTTCCTCTTTTCTTTTTGATAAGTTTGTCTAGCAGTTTATCAATTTAAAATTTTTCCCAAATAACCAGCTTGTGATTTCATTGAGCTGTTCTATTGCTTTTTAGTTTCTATATCATTTATTTCTGCTCTAATATTTCTTATTTCCTTCTTTCTGCCTGCTTTAGGCTTTGTTGTTCTTTTTCTAGCTCCTTTAGGTGTAAAGTTAGGTTGTTTATTTGAGATTTTCTTGCTTCTTGAGTTAGACCTGTATTGCTATAAACTTCCCTCTTAGAACTGCTTTTGCTGCATCTGAAAGGTTTTGGGCCATGTTTTCATGTATTTTTAAAATGTCTTATTTTCTGATTGAACCATTCATTGTTTAGTAGCATGTATTGGTAGTCTATCAGATTTTTTTTATTTGCTTGACTTCTAGTTTCATAGGGTTGTGGTCAGAAAATGTGCCTGGTATGACACCAGTGTTCTTGATTTTTTTGAGGCCTGTTTTGTGTCCTAATATGTGATCTGGAGAATGTTCCATGTGCACTTGAAAAGAATGTGTATTCTCCTGTTTTAAGATGGAATGTTCTGAATATATTAAGTTCTTTTGGTCCAGTGTGTCATTCATAGCCATTTTGTTCTTGTTGATTTTCTGTTTAGATGATGTTCATTGATGTAAGTGGGGTGTTAAAGTCCCCTACTATTATTGTGTTATTGATTACTTCCTTTTTGCTTGTTATTAACTGTTTTATGTATTTGGGTGTTTCCATGTTGGGTGTATAACTATTTATAATTGTTATATCTTCTTGTTGAATTGTCCCCTTTATTATTCTAGAGTGTCTTTCTTTGTCTCTTGTTACACTCTTTGTTTTAAAGACAGTTTTGTCCAATATGAGTATTGCTCCTCTGGTTTTCTTTTGACATAGATGTTTCTCCATCCCCTCCCTTTGAATCTGCAGGTGTCTTAAGGTTTGAAATGAATCACTCTTAGGCAGCATATGGATGGGTCTTGTTTTTTTTTTTTTTTTTAATATTTTATTTATTTCTAGGAGAGAGAGAGAGAGCGTGAGCAGGGGAGGGTCAGAGAGAGAGGGAGTCACAGACTGAAACAGGCTCCAGGCTCTGAGCTGGCAGTCAGCACAGAGCCCGACGCGGGGCTCGAACCCACGAACCGCGAGATCATGACCTAAGCGAAAGTCGGACGCTTAACCGACTAAGCCACCCAGGCGCCCTGGGTCTTGTTTTTTTAATCCATTCTGACACCATGTCTTTTGATCAGATAATTTAGTCAATTTACATTTGAAGTAAGTATTGATAGAAATGCATTTTTTAAATTTAATGTAGAGAGAGAGTGAGTAGGGGAGTGGCAGAGAGAGAGGGAGAAAGAGGATCCCAAGTTCGTCTCCATGCTAACAGCATGGCGCTTGATGCAGTGCTTGATCTCTCAAGCTGTGAAGTCATGACCTGAGCCAAAATCGAGAGTTGGACGGTTAACTGCCTGAGCTGCCCAGGTTCCCCAGTAGATACGTTTTTATTGCCAGCTTGTTACTTGTTTTCTGGTTGTTTCCGGAGAAGTAAAATCTTGATTTTTTTTTTAACAGAAATATTCATTTTTATTGCTTTTGTTTTCCCTCCTTGTTACTGTTACTTTTGAGTTTCCTTTCTACTCAAAGAGGTCCCCTTAAACAATCTTGTAGGGATGGTTTAGAGGTTGCAAACTTCTTTAGTTTTTGTTTGTCTGGGATACTCTCTCTCTCCTCTCTCCTTGCTGGCTAGAGTATTCTTGGCTGCAGATTTTTACCATAGAGCCATTTGAATATATCATGTCAGGGCCTACTGGCTTGCAAAGTTTCTGTTGACAAGTCAGGTGACAGTCTTATAGGTTTTGCCTTGTAAGTTAATGACTTCTTTTGTCTTGTTGCTTTTGAGGGATTTTCTTTACCTCTATATTTTGCAAATTTTATTACATTATATTTTGGTGTGGGCCTGCTGTTTATTGTTGATTTTGGTGGGAGTTCTCTGTGCCTCTTGGGTCTGGATGTTTATTTCCTTCACCAGATTAGAGTAGTTTTCATCTATTATTTCTTCAAGTAAACTTTTTGCTCCTTTTTGTCTCTCTTCTTCTTCTAGGACTCCTGCAATATGTATGTTACTATGTTTGATGGAGTCACTAAGTTCCCCAAGTCTTCTCATTTTGCATGTTTCTTCATTATTTTGTTCAGTTTTATTACTTCCACTGTGTTGTCTTCTATATCATTAATTCAGTCCTCTTCTTCTTCCAGCCTGTTGTTCATTGCAACATTTGTGTTTCTAATCTTGTTTATTGCACTCTTCATCTCTGGTTGAATCTTTTTTTAACTCTGTTATCTCTGTGGTAAGCATCTCACTGATGTCTTCCATTCTTTTCTCATGCCCAGTGAGTATCCTTATGATGGTTGCTTTAAATTCTCCATCAGGCAGATGGGGATTTTTTTTTTTTTACAAAAATATTACTTATATCTGTTTTGCGTAGATCTCTGGCTGTGGACTTATCTTGTTCATTCATTTGGGATAAATTCCTCTGTCTTCTCATTTTGTGTAAGTCTCCAACTACTTCTTTGTATTAGAGAAGCTAGTTCTGTTTCTTGCTTTTGAAAGTAATGGCCTTATGAAGAAGAGATCATAAGGCCCTGCTGCTTCAGGCAGTGTATCCAGTGTGTGCTGCCTGTACTCTATGGTTGTGTTTTGGCTGCTCTGTCCTTCAGGCCAGTCATTTGCAGAAGCTCTCCTTGCCTGCTGTGGGCAGTGTTTGGTCCCTAGCCCCAATATGATGAATTTTAACCAGGTGTGCTCTGGTCTGCTTGTGAAATGAGATCTGTTACCCACCTCCATTGGGACTGAGGCCCTGTAAAACTCTCTGGTCAGGAGACATAGTATGAGCAGGGGTTTGAGGTGGTCTTTTTGGGGAGGGGTCAGCTGTGTATGACTGAAAAGGGCAAATTATCAGAGTACAGGGGGGTGGGACATAGTATAAACAAGTTAGGCAGCTGGCCTCAGTGCTGCACTGCTTCCCAATGGTGGCTCTCTGTTTATGCTGAGGGATGGTGGAAGGAAATGGCACAGGCCAGCTCCTTTGTTCCTGGGGAGATGTCTCTGTGGGTGCTACCTCTCAGGGACATGCTCTTAGAACAGCAGATAATCTTCCCACTGTGTGCCCTAGGTCCTCTTCAGATCACTGTTTCCATGCTGTATGTCCCTGAGTTGTTTTCCTAATTTCCCTCTAGGAGCAGCACAGTGCCCTCAGAGCTCTATCCCAGCAAAGTTCACTGACCTTTAAAATTCCAAGCTTTAAGCCCTGCTGGTTGTAAGAAGTCAAAAATTCAGCCCCTCTCATTTTCCAAGCCAGTGGCTATGGGAAAACTTTCTCCTTGTGTGTTTCTCTGTGTGCTCCTTTCTGTCACCCTTCTCTGTGACCATGGCTCCCTCCCCTCTGCAGCAGCCAGGATCCATTTCTCTCCTAAACCATGTCTCTGCGCTTCCTACCTTATTTGACATGACCTCTTCTCTCCTTTTAATTGTGGAATTTATACTGTCAGTCTTCAGGTCAATTTCTGGGGTATTTGGGATGAGTTGATAACTGTCTGTTTGTGGGATGAGGTGATCCTAAGGGTCCTCCTACTCCACTGCCATCTTCCTGTCTGAATAATTTTTCAATTTACATATTATAGGTTATTATATCTTGACTATGATAAGTTATAGTCAAGAAACATACCTCACAGGCCCATCAAAACGCTTACTTGTGTTTGGAGTGGGAGGTCATCCCATTTGTTGATATTAGCCCCATAATTGGTTCCTATTTGATTCTTACATGTCCAAGGGAAAATGAAATAAAGAAATGAGAAATTTAGGAAAAGTGAATAAGTATTTTAGGATGTTTATGGTATCAGAGAAGTCAGTTTTAACCCTCTCACCTATACTTAACCACCCATTTTTCCTGAGTAACATATGCAGTCATCTGTAGGATTTCGGTATTTTTCTGAGTTTCCCTGATTGGCCTAAAGCAATGCAGAGGAGAGGAAAGTGACGCATGGGCAAAAGAAAGGGAAAGAGTGAAGTGGTGTGACAGAGTGATGCTGGAGAGGAGGATGAACAAAAAGCCACATACGGAGCAGAGCCTAAAGAGTGCCTGCTGCATCTCTGGCGGCACCTGTTCTGTCAATTTTCCCTCCTGCTCTGGTGAGGAGGGATAGAATTCATCACCAGCCTCTTTTCTGGGGTTGGGAAAGGTGAGCAATTTGTTGTAAATGCATGATGAATTTCATTAAGTATTCACAACTGCTGTTAAAATCACTGGAGATCTGCAAAATAGAAACTCAACATGCCCAGAACAGGTTTGACACATAGAGCAAAGATGTGAAATTTGCCAGAAATTAAAAGCTGTGCTGGTAAATTCAGGTCCTTTATGATTCACTTTTTTTTTTCCTGAGCAGAACATGATTTTATTGAAATAATGACAGTTACATGTTTTATTAATGTGCTTTTTAGACAGGCTTCATAATATGATCTCATCATAAAATCCTGGAAGGTAATGGATTTATCATTCAATAAGTTAATGCAGTAGAGAGTGCTTTGTAGTCTGGAAAGTGCTAAATAAATACTAGTTATTGCAGTCATACTCCACATGGCATTTTGTCTTATAGATTTTTTTATTTTAGAAAAATTTTAGGTTTACAGAAAAATTATAAAATAGTACAAAAAGTTTCCAAATACCCCACACCTAGCTTCCCTTATTATTACTATCTTAAAGTGATGTGGTACAATTATTGTAATCAATGAACCAATATAATACACTATTTAAAGTCCAGATTTTATTCAGATTTCCTTAGTTTTTTACCTAATGTCTTTTTTGTTGTTGTTCTGCGGTACCATCCAATATACAACTTTACATTTAATTTTTATGTTTCCTTAAGATCCTCCTGGCTGTGGCAGTTACTCAGACTTTCCTTGCTTTTGATGACCTTGACAGTTTTAAGGAGTACTAGTCAGGTCTTTTGTAGAATGTCCCTCATTGGAGATTGGTCTGATGTTTTTGTTATGATTAGACTGGGGTTATGAGTTTTTGAGAGCATGATCACAGAGGTGAAGTGTAATTTTCATCACCACATATCAAGGGTATATACTATCAACATGACTTATCAGTCTTAACACTTACCTTGATCATCTGGCCGAAGCTGTGTCAGTTTCTCCACTGTAAAGCTACTCTTTTCCTCTTTTTCACAAATATTGTACTCTTTGGAAGAAAGTCACTATGTGCAGCCCATAGTCAAGGAGTAGAGAGTTGTACTTTATCTCCTTTAGGGTGGAATATCTACATAAATTACTTAAAATTCTTCTGCTTAGGAGATTTGTCTTTTTTCCCATTTATGTATTCAGTCATATGCTTATATCTATATGGAATTACAAATATTTTTTTTACCTTGCATTGTAGTCCAGTACAGCTTTATTTTATTCAAATTATTTCAACTCTGACCATTGGGGGCCATTTATGTTGGCTCTTAGGTTTCTTTGATATATCCCCATCATTGTGAGTGTGAGTGTTTTTGTTTTATTGTTTTGTTTAGCGTTTACTTACTTTCTGGCACCTAAAGATGCTCCAGGCTCATCTGGCAGATATCCTGCCCCAGTACTGGGTTCAACCGTTTCTTCAAGGAGCCCTGGTTTCTTTTATCGAAGAATGGCATTAGAAACCAGTATCTGAGTGATAAATGCACTCATTGGCACTGAAACATGATTTTTCTGGGCCTTCTTAGCTGACAAAGCAAAGGAATATATGTGTAGATATCTGTCACCACATGGATGACCTGCTCCTGCTTCTCTGAAACAGCTCATTACAGCAATGAGAAACCTGACTCCCAGCATTGCCATTCATTTACTTAATTGCTTTATTACAGATTTTGGCATTGACTGTTAGTATGCTTATTGTGTAAATAAGATAGAAGAAAGAAGATAGAATTAGACATGTACAAGCTTTGTTAGGAGATATTCCTGGGTGGGGAAAAGGAGAGAGCAGGAGTAGGTAGGGGAAGGTTTTAGATCATGAGACACATCTCACACTTGTGAAAAGAGAAAGACAAGGAAGGAAGATAGTAAGGAGAGAAAGGAGGATGGGATAGGAGGGGCCTCATGCTGTGGTGCAGCTCTGAGAAAGTCTTGACCAGGACACTGAGGGGTGTCAGAGCAGTTATTTCCCACCAGAGGAGATTCATGTAGGGCAGATATGGCTGGTTCTAGTGTTTCACTGTGCCCATTTATGGACTAAGAGCAACTCAGAGAAGGTGTGGCTTTGGTGTAAACATAGTGACAAATCTTAGGGTACTGCAGCTGGGGACTACCATCAGATGATGCAGTTTATTGCAGGAAATCCAAGCCACACACTTCCATGGCCATTACACTTCTCTTTTCATTGTCTAACTCTGTTTTGTGCTGGTTTGTGTATTCTTAGAATTCTAATGTTGATGTCCTAACCCTCAGTAACTCTAAAGAAGTAATTAACATAAAATGAGGTCATAAGAATGGGCCCAATTCCAATATGTCCTTATTAGAAGAGAAAATTCAGACACAGACACATGCAGAGGGAAGACCATGTCTTCAAGTAGAAAGATGGCCATCAGATTGGCCAGAGAGACCTTAGAAGAAACCAATTCTGCCAACATCTTGAACTTAGACATATAGCCTCAGAGTTGTGGGAACATTTCTATTGTTTAAGCCACCCAGTCTGGGATCCTTTGTTATGGCAACTTGAGCAAACTAATACAAGGTCCTAGCATTTTAAAGTCTTTAGTTAAAAATTAAAGGGGATTTTTAAATTAAATTTTATAGGTAAAATTTATTTTGGCATACTGCAGCTAAAAAAAAAAGAAAAAAAAAAGGAGGATAGATGATAAAGAATGCCAAAATGATTACTACAGAAATTTTTTGAGTCCATGAAAATTCATTATCTATTCTCTTTACTTTAGTACATGATTGAAAATTGACATAATAAATAGTTTCAAAATGTAACTAACTCATTATTATTAATTATTGATAGGATTGCTGGGCACAGCATACCAGGATCTGTATAGATTTTAAAAAGTTAAATTTAGAATACCACAAAAATAGTAATGGCTGCCCACTGAAAGTCAGGAGTTCTACAATACACATTATGTAAGCTGTTCTAATGATTACAATATAGGCCAATAAAGTATTATTGGCATTAATTTATACAGTTAGTGAATAACTTGGTTTGGACTTGAAGAATAGCCTACGTGTTTAAAAAACCAGTGTTATTTCCACTGTACCTTTCTGTTATTCCACTGTCTCCCATAAAATAACTGCTTTTACTGAATATATGTCAGGTATTTTGTATAGCAGAGTTGAAAAAAATACTTTTTATGCATCTATGGATACAGTCATATGGTTCTAATTTTTTCTGTTAGTGTGGTAAAACTGATTTTTAATAACTTTGTATATAATTGATATATAATTAACTGCAAATATTTAAAATTCACAGTTTCTTAAATTTTAACACATGTATGCACCTGTGAAACGATCACCACAATCAGGATGATTACTATTTCTATCAGCCCCTGAAAGTTTCCTCATCCTTTTTTATAATCCCTTACTTCTGCCACCTTCAAAACCTCACAAGCAGTGATCTGTTTTATTTATTCGTTTATTTAAATTGTTTTTAAATCTTCACTTATTTTTGAGACGGGGGAGGGGAGGGGCAGAGAGAGGTATATGGAGAATCTGAAGTGGGACCTATGCTTACAGCAGCAAGCTCAGTGCGGGACTCGAACTCATTAACTATGAATTCACAACCTGAGCTGAAGTCAGATGCTAACCGACTGTACCACCCAGATACCCCCTTACTTATTTTTTTTTTAAGTAGGCTCCAGGCCCAGTGTGGAGCCCACTGCGGGGCTTGAAATTATGACCCTGAGATTAAGACCTCAGCTGAGATCAAGAGTTGGTTAAGCAACCGACTGAGCAGCCCAGGTGCCCCAACCAGTGATTTATTTTACGTCACAGTAGGTTGGCTTACACTGTTTAGAACAATGGTCAGCAGACAATGTCCTATGGGCCAAATCTGGCTGAACTACCTGTTTCTATAAACAGCATTTTATTGGAACACAGACACATTAGTTTACCTGTTGTGTAGTTCTGGGAATGTGTAAGTCTGTCTACTTTGGTTTTACATTTTCTGCTGGGTCCTGTGTAGTTTCTCTGGGAAGACAGAAGTCCTCATGATCCAAAGAGGGATGTCTGGATAACTAGGCCCTCCTCTTCATACATCCTGAGTGCCTGCAGTTTTGTGTGTGCACGTGGGCATCCTGGTTGCTTGAGGTATGTGGGAGCGCATCCGGGGCCGCCCGTGTCTCATTCTGTGATCCCTGGTGAGTTGCGGCTGACTAGGCAGGTGCTGCCTATCTCCACCAGAACTGCAGCCTCATGCTAGCTGTGTTGTAAGTATCCCCACTTTTTGCTACCAGGATTGCTGCTATTGTGGACAATGGCCAGGAGTTCGGGATTTTTCTACTCTCTGACCCAAATTAAGTCAGTGCCTTCTAGCAGGGAAGCTGCTGCTTCCTGCTTAGCCAGGCTGGTGGGGGAGGAGTGAGAAAAACAGCCTCACGTGAAGACTCCCAAGTCCCACTGTTCATGCACTTGCCTCAGATTTGGTAGTTTTCTTGAATTTACTCTTCTCCATTTGTTTAATATGCCTCTGTGTGATCTCCAGCATGGAAAAATGATTGTTTTGGTCAGTTTTGTCCAGTTGTGGCATTACTTTTTGCAGAGGAGTTTTGCTGGGCTCTTCATACCAGGGTTCCGGGAGGCCCTCTTTAAGAGGTTTCTTTTTGGCCCTACAACTTCCTCATTCTCCTCACTAATTCCCACCTTCCAAGAGCTGTCAGCTGTAACTGTAATTTTTCTTTGGCACACTTAAAAAACTTAGATACTGTTATGTGATCTTCATGAGATCTTCTGTACAAAATTTACAGATTATTTTATTCACTTAACAGGTATTTACTTTGTATGTATCATTTGCCTGTCCGTGTGAAGGGCTCTGAGTTAGGAGAGGTGCTGCAAATTGACTGGGCCCTTGCTCTCCTGAAATTCACATTGGTGTTTATAGACAAAAAGTACATATATAATAAGTAGATAAAATTGTATGTGGACATTATTAGTGCTTTTAAGTAAATAAAACCGTATACTGAAAGGAGAATAACCGGTGATAGATAGAAACTGCTTCAAAGAGAATGACATGCTTTTCAAAGGTGGTAGTTATGTTGCAGTGTAAATGACAAAGGGTTCCATGTGATAATCTGGGGGATGTGTGTTTCATACAGGTAACCCCAAGGACAAATGTTTTTAAAATGCTGGGTAATAGTGTGTAAAACAATAGACCTGAAGCTTACGTGATGAAGAGTTGTAAGCAGGAGTAAAGGTAAAAACAAGTAAGGACAGGGGCACCTGAGTGGCTCAGTTGGTTAAGCATCCCACTTTGGCTCAAGTGATGATCTCATGGTTCGTGAATTTGAGCCCCACGTTGAACTCTCTGCTGTCAGCACAGAGCCTACTCCGGACTCTCTGTCCACCCCTCTCTCTCTACCCTTTGCCACTCGTGTTCTCTCTCTCTCTCTTCTCTCACCCCTCCCATCTCTCTTTCTCAAAATAAATAGACTTAAAAAAAAAAAACCAAGTAAGGTAAGGAATTGCTACAAGTATTGGAAGACTATGTATTTATATGAATTGGAGTATGTAAGTAACATTTGCCATAGATCTCCACAGTGTGCTGAAATAACATTGCCCTCTTTGGAGTTTCAAGACTGCAATTTTATTTTCAGTCAGTGGAGAAAGTTCCTGACTTTCAAATGGATGCTCTCTTTACATCCCACCAGTTGAAGGCTTTTGTTATCTCAGTTTCATACTAGGTATCTATCTGAATTATTAGACTGGGAGAAAAGAACTCAGACATAATTTTAACATTTCTGTGTGGATTGGCTGATACTTCAGTTTCTTACACTTCATGTTTCATGAGCAAAGAGGTGGATTGACACAAACACAGGTTCTGGTTTTCTCTCAGCTACTGATGGAGGCTACAGACCCTTAACATGATAGGAGAAGTTTTCTTATTACAAGTGCATTAGGGCCCTTGACCCTGAAGCCTGGTTAAAAGTTAGAGTCCAGTGTATTTTTCAAACTGAGATTTTGTCACAGCTAAACAGCAACCAGGGGATTTACATGTTGTCTGGTTGTGGCAGCATATGAAAGCTGCAGTGAATTATAGAGTCCCTTCCTGACCTTAGTTTTTAAGAAACATTTTCCAAAAGGCCAGCAGTAAAAACATTTTACTTTCAGATATGAAAACAAAAATATCTAATCAAATATGCAGAGAATGAGTTAAGTGTTTTGGGCTAGACATTAACAGAAGCAGATGTGAACAATGGCATCCACTAGGGGGCTTCTCAGGACCTCGTGTGGTGTCCCCCATAGAGAAGGAGAAACTCAGCTCTTCCACATGTGACTCTGAAGAGCAATGATGATTTTCATAGTATATAACACTTCATGGTTAGGTACCACAATTTTTACATATTTATGAAGAAATAGAAGCAGATGAACTCATTTCTTCTAGAATATGGATACATATTTTTCAAAAGATGACTATATCTGGCATTAATACCCCTTTCCGCAGAGAACTGGAGTAACACAAGTATTTATCTTCCATGAAAATGATGAAACTTGAAACATGTGAAGTATAAGAAGAATCTCCAGAAAAATAATAAAAACTAGACAATTGTTAACAGATAAAAGTATGTTACTTACATCTGCATTTCCCCCCATTTTCACCTCTTTAGCATTGCATACTGTTAGTGGCACCTTTTTCATCATATTAAAAAGTGAAGTGCTCACTTCACTCCAGTATTAACGTATATAGATATGCACGTCCTTATACGCTCATGCATAAATATGCTCTGTGAACTAAACAAGTAAATCACATTCAGATAAATAGGACTTGAAATATTTCAGAGCATTTTACAGTGTCAGTAACAGCCAAAGAAATACTACATTTCTTCAAGAATTATTATTAGGTTTTAAAAACAACCACAACAGCATTACCAAATCTGAGTTAATTAACAGTAATTCTGTATTGTCAGGAACTACATGGTAAGTATTACAAAATCCCCAAATGTATCATTTTTTCTTTTTAAATAATTTGTTTCTTAGTTTTCTTAGCTTCACTGCAGAGTTGAGCAGAAAGTATAAAACATTCCCATATACTCATGCTCCCCAAACACACAGCCTCCCTGACTATCAACATCCTGAACCAGAGGGGCACTTTTGTTACAGTTGCTGTACATCACCTGTAACACATCACCACCCAAAGTCCATAGTATTGATGTTGTACATTCTATGGGTTCGCACCCATGTATAATGACCTGTATCTCCTACTGTAGTATAATTCAGAATAGTTTCTTTGCCTTAAAAAATTGTGTCCCTTCTATTTATCTCTTCTTCTCCATTAACAGCTGACAACCACTGATTTTTTTTTTTTTTTTTTGCTCTGCAGTTTTGTCTTTTCTCAAATGTCATGTGGTTAGAATCATACAGTTTGTAGCCTTTTTCAATTTGGCTTCTGTTAGCTAGTAATATGCTTTTAAGGTTCCTTCATACCTTTTCAGGGCTTGGTAGCTCGTTTCTTTCTTTCTTTTTTTAAGTGGGCTCCAATATGGGGCTTGAACTCAAGACCTGAGCTGAGATAAAGAGTTGGACACTTAACCAACTGAGCCACCTAAGCATCCCACTCATTTCTTTATAGTGCCGAATAATATCCCATTGCCTAGATGTGCCATTTTATTTATACTTTAGTTACTGAAAGACATATATATATGGCTTTCAAGTTTTGACAATTATAAATAAAGCTGCTGTAAACATCCATGTGCAGAGTATAAGTTTTGTGTGGACAAGTTTTCAGTTAATTCGGGTAAATACCAAGGAGCATGATTGCTGGATTGAATAATAAGATTATGTTTAGTTTTGTAAGGAAACAACAAACTGTCTTCCAAAGTGGCCATACCGTTTTACATTTCCACAGGAAAGAAATGAGAATTCCTGTTGCTCTACATCCTCACCAACATTTGGTATTGTCAGTGTTCTGGATTTTGGCCGTTCTCATAGGTCTGTAGTGATATCTTATTGTGGTTTTAATTTGCAGTTCCCTCATGGCATATGATGTTGAACATTTTTTATATGCTTACGTCTTGTCTATATGTCTTTTTTTGCTGAGGTGTCTGTTAAATTTTCTGCCCACATTTGAACTGAGTTATTCATTTTTTTTAGTGTTGTAAGAGTTCTATGTATATTTTGAATAACAGTCCTTCCTTAGATGTCTTTTGCAAATATTTTCTCACTCTCTATGGCTTGACTTCTTATTCTCTTGACATTTTTGGTTTCAGTGAAGTCCAGCTTACCAGTTATTTTTTCCATGGACTATGCCTTTGATATTATATCTAAAAGTCACCACCGTCCTCCAAGTCATGTAGATTTTATTTTATGCAATCTTCTAAGAGTTTTATAGCTTTACATTTTATATTTATATTTGACTCATTTTGAGTTCATTTTTTTAAATGTATGTAAGGTCTAGATCTAGATTTTAGAGTGGTTTTTTTTTATTATTATTATTACTGTTACTGCTTTCTATGTGGATGTGCAGTTGTTCCAGAACCATTTGTTGAAAAGATTGTCTTTTCTCCATTACACTGCCTTTGCTCCTTCATGAAAGATCATCTGACTTTATTTGTGTAGGTTTGTTTCTGGGCTCTCTATTCTGTTCTGATGATCTATTTGCTTACTCTTTTACCAGTAACCCACTACTTTGATTTCTATGGCTTAGTAATAAGTCTAGAAGTAGGGTAATGTCATTCCTTCAACTTTGTTCTCTCAGTGTCATGTTTGCTATTCTGGGTCTTTGCTTTTCTATATAAACTTTAGAATCAGTTTGTTATTATCCACAAAATAGTTTGTTGGGATTTTCATTGCCTCAGTATTATCATTTTTTAACTATGTATCAAGATCCAAATAAGATTCAAGTATTGAAAATTATTTAAATATCTTTAAGTATCTTTTAATCTACCAATTCTGTTTCCCATCACTCTTTCCATGCATCTTACTGATGGAAGCAACTTAATTATTCTGTAGAGTTTTCCACTGTTCTGATGTTGAATAGTGTATCTTGTAATATTTAGCATGTTCCTCTGTTGTCTTTGTTTCTTGTAAATTGGAAGTTGATCTACAGATGTGATTAAATTCATGCTAGAATTTTTGGGCAAAATTGCTTCATAGACGGCCTTCTATACTTCCTTTAGAAGGTACCCAGTCTCATCTCATCTCTCTCTCTGTTAGCAGCCATTTGCAAAATAGTGATATGCTCATTCTATTTCCTTTTCAAATACTAGTTGTAATGCTTTTTTAAGAAGAAAATTTCCTTTGTCAACTATTTGGTTACTTACGAGTGTGGTTTATATAGAAAAAGCTTGAGATGCTTTCCTTTATTGATCGTAATAAAGAGTTGGTTCCTCAGCATTCTTCAAAGTTTATTGAGACAGTTCATCACTAATTATGAAAATGTGTTTAACTTTATTAAAGGATGTTATGAATAACTTTATGGTAATAAATTTTAGAATTCAAGTGAAATTTTGTTCATTCATTCATTCAAAGATTTTATTTTTAAGCAATCTCTACACCCAGCGTGGGGCTCAAACTTATAACCCCAAGATCTTGCATCTCATGTGCTACCAACTGAGCCAGTCAGGTGCCCCTCAACTGAAATGAGATTTAAATTTTTTTTAAATGATTATTTGTTTTTGAGTCAGAGAGAGAAACAGACTGTGAGTGGGGGAGAAGCAGAGAGAGAGGGAGACAGAATCTGAAGCAGGCTCCAGGCTCTCACCTGTCAGAGTACAACATGGGGCTCGAACTCACAAACTGAGAGAGAGCATGACCCAAACCAAAGTTGGTTGCTTAACCGACTGAGCCACCCAGGTGCCCCTGAAATGACATTTTAGAAAATTTCCTAGAAAAATACAGTGTAAAAAACTAAAACCAGGAAAAAAAGGAAATACGAATGTGTAATAATGGTTAAAGATACTAAAACCCTACAAAGAAATCTTTGATGAAAAGTCTTTAGTCTTACATAGTTTCCACTAGTGAGTTTCTAAAAAATATTCAATAAAGAAATAATGCAATTTCTATGCCAGTTATTCCATTATAGAGAAAAGGAGGAAATGTTTCCCAGATCATTTTATGGGTCTAGTATATCCTTGATACCAAAACCTGACAAGAATAGTATAAGAAAGGACAAATATATTACAAGAATATGAATGCAAAAGTCTAAATAAATTATTTGCATATCAAATGCGGTGCTTTTAAGTAGCACAATAAATCATGAACAAGTAAGGTTTATTCTAGGAATGCAAAGTTGATTTGACTTCTTATACCCATAAGTACAGTTCAAGCATTAACAGAATAAGTAAGAATAAATGTCAGATTCCCACCTCAATAGGTAAATAAAATCACATGGTAATTCCATACTCATTATGTTTAGAACATTTAGCATGCTATCAATGGAAGGGAATTTCCTTAATATGATAATATATATAATGATCTAATGACTTAATTTTGAGAAAGAGAATAAAACAGGAGGTCTGCTATCATTACTTTAGTTAACAAAGTAGTAGAGAGTGCCACCTGTTCAGTAATGAAGATGCTGAAGTGAACAGAACAAGGAAAAGGAAACTGGTCATCATTCATTGTAAACATGCATGTGTACGTGATTATTTCAAGACCCAAGCCCAGAAAATTAGAAAATGTTCATATCTAACTACATATAAAATTAATATAAAATTAGATTTCAAATTTTATAAACCTATAAAGAAGGTGACTAAACACCTTTCCTAAGGTCTGTCCTTGCATTTATTTAATACAGTAGAAAATATATTTCTATTTATTTTCAACTCAAAACCAGGCAGCAGTATGTACTCAATATAACCTCAAGTGATTTTATAATATTTTATTTACCAGACACAGGAACAAAATTGTTTCCAAAGATTATAATTAAACTTTATGTATGCCAGAAATGACCTGCCATAAACAGAGCTAGAAATGATGAAAATTAGTGCAATGTGGTACATGGATAAAAGAACAAATAACATTTTGTCTATCTTCAAGAATGTTTCTTGCTTCTGAAATTAAACCCAGCAGGTAGGAAGATTCTAAACAGACTTCAAATTGTTGAACATCTGCTCACCCTAGCAAAATCTAAAACAAGGAACACATAACATTTTAGTATCCTAAAATTCATACAATCTAGTTAGAATCATTACACTATTAAATTTTTTTGGGGAAAAGCATGTCTCAAGCCCAGTGTTTTCATGTTCAAGCGGTAAAATACTATTAAAATATCCCAAACAGCTCTTTCATTTTGTTAAAAATAGTTGAGTATCTTTTGCTAATTTAGGTTTATATCATTTCCTAGAATTTCTCAAAATGAAGTATAAAATTGATAAGCCCTAGGGTCAATTATATTTAAATAAGATGAAAATTTAGATTTCAGCTTTAAGATGAGGCCACTTCTTTTTCTCCTTTGATACCCATGTGGCGCTCTGACATTTTCTGGTTTGCTGCAGATAAGAGAGGGCTCAGTTCATTTTGGAGTGATGAAAATGCCCCAAAATTTATTCTGGTTATTCATGTAATAGATACTCAGAAGAAGGTGAGTTGGTCCTTCTAGTCCTGATGTTATCATTCACAGCCAGGGAGGAATGTGGACAATCCCCCTCTGTAGAAAGACTTCACCCGTTCCGATTTGCCTGCATCACAGTATATCCTCCTGGGAGATACAAACCAGTTGCCTTAGAGACCTTAAAACACATTGCATGAATGGTTGCCACAGGTGGCTCAAGAGTTTTGTATTACACAGCCGAGTCCACTGCCTCAGCTTGTCTTCCTTGCAGAAAGTACCAAGTTACCCTTCAGTTCTCTAGTTGGTCATCTTCCTAGTTACAGACAAAACATGTTATACACTGTATGACATTTTTAAAAAAAATTTTTAATGTTTTTTATTTATTTCAGAGAGAAAGAGAGACAGAGAGTGTGCGTGAGAGCCAGCATGACCCGGGGAGGGTCAGAGAGAGAGGGAGATACAGAATCTGAAACCGGCTCCAGGCTCTGAGCTGGCGATCAGCACAGTCAGACGCAGGGCTCAAACCCACAAACTGTGAGATCATGACCTGAGCCAAAGTCAGATGCTTAACCAACTGAGCCACCCAGGCACCCCTCACTGTATGACATTCTCAAACAGACAAAAGGATAGTGATGAATGGATCCATGGTTCTCAGGGCTGAAGGGGAAAGAGGAAGGTGTGACTACAGAGGGCTAGCTGGGGGAGTTTTTCTGAGGTAATAGAGTTGTTCTGTATCCAGATTGTGAAGGTAGTTACATGAATCTGTATGTTAACATTTGTAATGTGTACACCCCAAAAAGTCAATTTTACTGTATGACAATTTAAAAAATAAATCATCCTAAAAGAAAATTCAAAGTGTCGTTATTTGTAGAGAGGTTCTATTGCTGACCCCGGATCCACACCCACACAATCCAGTTAAGTAAAAAGTTTTCCAAGCACAGGCTACCATGCTACTCTGTGTCTTAAACAGGATTATTTAAAAGCATGCTAAGGCAATTATTCCCTGTTGATGCGTAAGGAGAAGAAAAAAGTTGCTTTTTAAAAAGCTTTTATACATTTAAAGTAATAAACAGCCTTTGAAAAAGCTATTTTCTTTTGTTAAAACAGCAACCCCACCCACTACCACAAATGGTGCTTTTGTTGGTGCCTATATGAGATTGCAAGGGAAAGCAGTAGTTTCAGAATTTTTTGCTTTACTGTAAAATTGATTTGAGATTGCCCTTTGCCCTTCCCTTTGTCTTATTGTCCTAATGTGAAGAGCACATATCTATATCAGTATTCAGCAAGTATTAGAACAAAGAGAAACCCTGTCCTTGATTGCACAGCAGTATAGGAAAGAAATATGAGGTTCGTGTGACTATTTTTTGTTGCATTGTGTCCTTAATGTTTCTGTTACTTTAATTTTTTTTCCGAGAGTTGAGAGTTATCAAATAATAGAAATGTAGAGATATACTAAACCAGAACTGTGATTCTCTAATTTATCAAAGACAAACAAAAACTATAAGCTTATCAAATTCTAAGGGTTATGTCTCTGAATAATTTATTTTTAAAAGGATAATTTCTATAAGAAGTTGTATGACAAAACTGCATGCATAGCTATGGAACCTAAAGGAAATCAACAAGCTAAATATCATGGAACTTGTATCAGGGACTTCAGCAATGTTCTTTTGTGTTTGACCTTTCCTCTCCATGCAAAAGGCAGTAATCAACTTTCTTACTCAGAAAATAATTAAATGGTAAAGGAGTCTTTTTGTGTTCTTGTTTTTATGTAAATATATCTCAGTGAAATGAATACCTGACTTTCCTTTAGCTAAAATCATCACTTTCCTAGCTAGAAATATTGATGTTTTTCCCTGGGTTTGCTGTGGGCTTGTTCATTCAAGATAACTTATTTCAGAACAAGAGCTTACCCAACTGCAGTGAGTGTGCAGGATCAGACATGGACCAGACTCTTCTTGGTCTATATGTTTCATGGCAGTGTCAAGAAGCTACAACCCAAATTACTCAATGTTTTTCCTCTGTGAGTCTGAGAATTGAAAATTTAATGCAATGAAACTTAGTTCTAAATCCAAATGAGAGTATTATCACACTGTGATTCCTTTTCTGAATCTGTTCATTAAAATATTTCTGTTGGCATATTGCATCACCTGTCTCAGAAAATTGCTTTCATATTTTTGCATTTATTTAAAGTTGTATTTAGGTTGCTATTTCTTCCAGACATAGTACTAACTGCTTTTTAGAAATAAAAAGTTAATGACATATGGTGTTCCAAGAAAACATATTCGTGTGTATATATAATTCTGTGATGATTTGTGGCACAAACACATTCTTGACATCCATAAGACAAGAGACCTTCTGGATAAAGTCAAAACAAAAAGAACTTGAAAAATAAGTGAGATCTTCCTCAGAACTGATGGTGAGAAATCAGAGTTGATTAAGGAAGAAAATTGTTAAAGTATTAAATTACATTCAGAAAGGGGTAGCACAGAGTTATGATCCTACATAAATCAGCATGGAAATTCACTTGTTCAAATACCTGACTTTTCTTATAAGCACTGTGATTTTGCCTGAATTAATTCATGCATTTGAGGTATAACTTTCAGTAAAATTAGACAGTTAATAGCTTTCTCTTAAATTTGCTCTGGGAGCGAAACAAAATAATAACTACATTTTAAAGAGGTCTAGTATAGTTCTAGACACATAAGAAGCACACCGTGATCCTTCTCCCTGTCTTTCGCTATTTAAAACCACATTTCTCAAACTTTTAGGACTCATGTGACCTTTTGTTTTCTAGTAAACTCTCACCTGCAACCCAACATGTAATAGATGAAATGAGAATTCTTTTGGTTGCGGAGGAATTGAAGTACTGGATTTGGAATCCTGGATTCTCCTTCTGTCTACTTTTCTCCCTTCCCTCCCCACTGGCACCTTCTCTGCAACTTTCAGACCCTCCTCTCCCCCTGCCCACCCTAGACGGCTCTGGAAGCTCCATCCTCTAGGACTCCCTCCAAGAAACACAGTTTGAAAACTCCAACACTACTGTTTCTCAGATTAATAGCATATAATTAATTAATCTCAGATTAATAGCATTCTCAGATTTAATAGCCACAATGTCTTACGGACAAATAATATTTACTACATGCTTATTGGACGCAATCATGTTGGTTAAAGAGGAAAAATCTTAAAAATCACTCATGTGAACCTACTGCTTGGAGTTCACTAAAAACCACATACAGGTACATTATTTATTTGTAAATCTTTCATGTAGAACCAATTCTTTTTTTTAAGAACAGTGTTCAATTAATTGTAGTTCTTAGGAAAACTATGCCTCTGGTTATATTATATGTGATATCTAGTTTGACTTTTTAAAAAATATTTTATTTATTTTTGAGAGAGAGATAGAGACAGCTTGAGCAGGGGAGGATCAGAAAGAGAGAGGGAGACACAGAATCTCAAACAGGCTCCAGGCTCTGAGCTAGCTGTCAGCACAGAGCCCGATGTGGGGCTCGAACCCACGAACCGTGAGATCATGACCTGAGCCGAAATCGGACGCTCAACCGACTGAGCCACCCAGGCGCCCCTAGTTTGACTTTTTAAAAAATGTTTATTTTTGAGAGAGAGAAAGAACATGAGCAGGGGAGAGAAAGGGAGGCACAGAACTTGAAGTGGGCTCCAGGCTCTGCACTGTCAGCACAGAGGCTGACGCTGAGCTGGGACCCACGGATTGTGAGATCATGACCTGAGCCAAAGTCAGATGCTTAACTGACTGAGCCACCCAGGCGCCCCTAGTTTGATTTATACTTAAGCGCAGAGTTCAGTAGTGTTAAGTATATTCACATTATTTTGAAATCTCCAGAAGTTTTCATCTTGGAAATCTAAACTATTCCTATTAAACAACCTTGGGGTGCCCGGGTGGCTAAGTCAGTTGAGCGTCAAACTTCAGCTCCGTTCATGATTTTGCGCTTCATGAGTTCAGGCCGAACATCTGGCTCTCCGCTGTCAGCCTGTGAGTGCCGAGCCCGTTTCAGGTCCTCTGTCCCCGTATCTGGGCTCCTCCCCCACTGGCACGCTCCCAAAAACAATTAAAATAAACAAGCAAAACAAAACAGCAACTTCCCTCTGTACCCTGATGGCTTTTTTTTTTAAAAGTAAAGTAAGATATTGAAGAGACTCATGTAGCCATCTAAGAGCAAAATCTTTCCTTTTATGTTCCTGAATTTGTCTTGGACTGTCATTCAGAAATCTTTTTATAGTATGTTCCTTTATTGTGTCTTTCCTAAGCATTCACATTTTCTCAGAACAAACAGATATTATATCTCCCTCATATTTCATTGTTTTTTATTATAATTGTATTGTAATTTAATTAAATTTCATAGATATATCAAGCACAATTAGTTTAAGATCTAGGAAACATTCCCACACACTTTTAGTAAGCACATACCTGATTGGAGAATCAGTAACAGACATCCTAGCAGATGGCCTACAAGCCATGAATTGTAGCATGTTATGAACATTGGCTGGTATGACTAACAAAAAGAAAGGGATTAATTAATACACTGTTTATCAAATGTGGATCACTGACAATGGGAAACTGCATTGCTCTCCATCTGTTTATTTATGTGTCTGTATGATCTATAGGAATATTTATATCCTTATCAACTTGAAAATACAAAGTTGGTAGCTATGAAAATGATCATTGCTGTTGATTATATACACTTTGAAAATGATTATATGTAGTTAGCAATATTATATAGATGAAATACTTTAATATTTTGCTATTATGCTGAAGACATCAACTAGAAAAGGCAAGTAAATAAATCCATAAATAGTGTATAACCATAAGCAATATAACTTTCTTTCCTTAACTAAGATATAAGGAGTGTCTATTTTTTTCTTAAATATAAAACAGCTTGCCTTTACTCTCAGCCTAAAGTATGGGGACGATGAGTATTTTGAAATCTGAAATGAATGGAGTGAAGGAGGCAAAGTATTTTTCAAATTAGGAGAAGCTCTAACTAAAAAGGGGGGAAGCTAGTCTCTTCCCCCTTGGAATGTTAATGAAAAATTCTTGTCTTCTTTCATGCCTGTGTTCCTCACTCACATTGGTTTGTAATTAGGTATAACTCAGTTGAAAATCTTCATCACCTGCTGTTTCAATGGGCTGGGAACAGATCCAAATCTTTGACTTAGTGCCATTTTCTTGTTTCTCTTGCTTTGTAGCCTCTCGCTTTAATCCTTAGAATGCTGTCTATCATAATCTGTCAAACTCCGTCTTTAAAATATGGAAGTCCAGGATAGACACTACAAATTTGGGCTTGTTTTCTATCAATTTTTAAACATATCTGTTTTTATTTTTTAATGCTGACAGAAATACTGTGGTGAGATCAATGGCTTTAGCTCACATTTTATGAAAGCAGCTTTCTCATCCTTGGTTCTAGGTTGTTTTTTTTTTCCTCCAGAAATCTATTTATTTATTTTTAAAAAAAATTTTTTTAAATGTTTTTTAAAATTTATTTCTAGGAGAGAGATACAGCGTGAGCAGGGGAGGGTCAGAGAGAGAGGGAGACACAGACTGAAACAGGCTCCAGGCTCTGAGCTGGCAGTCAGCACAGAGCCCAACGCGGGGCCCGAACCCACGAACCACGAGATCATGACCTAAGCGAAAGTCGGATGCCCAACCGACTAAGCCACTCAGGCGCCCCCTATTTATTTTTTGAAGAAAAAATTCAATCGCATATTCTCTTGTATATATGAGAAAATTGAGAATGCCATCCATAGATTATGTCTTGAGATGAGTTACATGGGTTTGCTCCCTCAACAAGGGTATAGTACAGAAACATTGTCTATGAATTCTTGGAAGGAAACAATCAAGTACTTAGCAATTACTCTGCTATCTGTAAATGAGTTTTAAACACGTGTTTGGTATGTCAGCTAAAAGGGAAGCTGTGTAATACACAGTTTTGGCATCTCATTAGTTGAGAGAATATGTTTTTTAAACCACCTACCAGAATACAATCATCTTTCTGTGATTCTGGTTCAGTTAACTATTAAACAAGTGAAATTCATACTTTTAACAACTCTTCCAGACTTGCTCCTCAAACAAGCTTATTGTACTTAACAGCAGATAGTTTCTGATTTCTATATCAATCCTTTACTTAGCTAATGAGTCTCTAGTTTGTCATTGCTCGTGAAGAATGGTTGTCTCTCCTCCATATGGCATCAGTCAGGATGGCTTAGGTGGCTGACAAGTTGGCATCTTTGCTCCTCTTCAGATGGGCCTCTCCTGAACATGATGTCTGGGGTCTTTCTTACAACATGATATCTGGGGTCTAAAAGTGAATGTCAAAAGAAACAGAAGTGGAACTTCCCAGTTTCCTAAGACTGGTGCCGGAAATTGGCCCAGCACATTTTCTACCTTGTTCTGTTGGTAAAACACAAAGCCCTGATGCAAGTGGAAGAAGGCACATGGAGCCCACCTCTTGATAAGAGAGCTATCAAAGGAATTTTCAAGGAGTTATCAAAAGAGGCCATGTTTTAAAACTACCATGTCGTTTATTTAAAAATATTTTTGAATTTAAATTAGCTTCCTTTGTGATGTATAGGTTAATTAAATAGGGATTTTTTAACTTTAAAAATAAAGAAATTTTCTAGTTATATTTGTGTTATTAAATCCAAGCCTAATTACTCTATATTGTGAGATTCCTTACTACATGTCATCAATTGTCAGAATGTTTAGGACTTGTTTTGTATTGCATAATATGATTGTTTTTTAATGGTTCTTTAGAGAAGTGGGGGAAATTTAGATATATTCCAAAGTTTATATAGTATCCATTATGCAAGAGGTCAGCTAACTTTTTTTTCTTGTTTAAATATTCTGTATCATTGCCATTTTTTTGCTTCTCTAATTAGACACTAGAATCAATGAAAATATCATGAATAATGATGGATTTTCTTTTTTTTAATTTTGGCTCTATCAAATATTTTGTGGCTTTTATATACTATTTACCTACAGATTTAGAATTATTTCATCCTTTTTGTGAACAAAAATATTTACCAACATGAAGTGTTTCTTTTTACCTTCAGTTTTTCAAAAATGTTATTTCATGCAGTCTTATAATCCACATACATAATGTATTACTATCATTTGAACTTTTGAGTATAAATTACTGTTTTTCTTCTATCTGTTCATTTCTTTTTCTCTCCTTTCATGCCTTAAGTTAAGATGTATATTTTCTTATGCCTTTTCTTCTTTATGATTTTATAAGTCATGCATTCCCTGAGAATTATTTCAGTAATTCCCCCAGAGATGCATAGATTCATGCCACAGGCATAGCTAATGTATCAAAGTTAACATTAAAAATTTCCTTACTTCCCAGAGAAAATAACATTCTTAGAATGCATTAACTTGATCTGTTATTGTTCTCAGGCATTGCAATCTTCTGTATTATGTATTTTAAATGTCACTATGCCTTATTATTATTGTTTTATACAGGCATCATTCATTTAGATTCACCACATATTTTTACATTTTCACTCAGAATAGAATACTTCATTGGCACTTTTTTAAAAAATATATCATTTTGGGGCACCTGGGTGGCTTAGTCGGTTAAGCGTCCGACTTTCGCTTAGGTCATGATCTCGCAGTTCGTGGGTTCGAGCCCCGCGTTGGGCTCTGTGCTGACTGCCAGCTCAGAGCCTGGAGCCTGTTTCAGTCTGTGACTCCCTCTCTCTCTGACCCTCCCCTGCTCACGCTGTCTCTCTCTCTCTCCTAGAAATTAAAAAAAAAAATATATCATTTTGGAGATTTTATTCCATGTCTCTTTGTTTCCATAATTTCTGTTGACAGATCTGTTGCCAGACTTATTCTTGGTTCTTTGAAGCTACTGTGTTTTATTCCTTCTGGGTATTTACATTTTTTTTCTTTTTATTTGGTTTTTAGAAGTTTATTTGTTTTTCAAAAATGTGAAGAAAATTTCAAATATGTGATCTGCCTGTAATTATTTGTTCAGTTTCTTCTTTTTTCCCCTTTAGATTCTTGAATTTGTAGCTTGATGTCTTTTGCCAGTTTTGGAAAATTCTCAGATGGTCCTTTCTCTGCCCCTTTCTCTCTGTTCTTACTTTCAGTTCTTCAATAACATGAGCTCTTTTCTTCGTATAAGTAACTTATACCCTACTTTTTTCAATTTTTCTCTCTGTTATTTAGGTTGGCCATTTTGTTCTCTCTTGTATTACAAGTAGCTGAATTTCTGTTTAGCTATGTATAATTTGTTGTTGAAAACATTGTTTTCAATTTCAATAATCAGTAATTTCCCATTATTAAATTTCTATTTGTATCTTTTTTTGGTTTATTGTTCTATGCAAAAGTTCTTGATCTGACTTTTATTTCCTTAAACATATTATGTTTATTATTTTATTATTATTATTTTAAAATTTATGGTAATTCTATTGGGCGCCTGGGTGGTCAGTTGGTTAAACAACTGACTTTGGCTCAGGTCATGATCTTGTTGTTTGTGAGTTTGAGGCCCATGTTGGGCTCTGTGACTGATAGCTCAGAGCCTGGAGCCTGCTTTGGATTCTGTGTCTCCAGCTTTCTCTGCCACTTCACCGCTCACGCTCTCTCTTTCTCTCAAAAATAAACAAACATTAAAAAGTAAAATAAAATTTATGATAATTCTATAACCTGAATCCTGTATGGGTTTATTTATATTTTCTGTTGTTTCCTTAATTTTGTTATTTAGTAGCATCTTCTAGTAATGACCTTTAAAAAAAATTCGGTGCTGTATAGTGTGAATAAGAAATTTTCAAAATACTTTGCACCCTAGAAGAATGTACTCTTTTTCTAGAGAGGCTGTAAGTTTGCTTTGGATAGAAGGTAGGGTCATTAGGGATCCTTGGTCTTGTGAAGACTGATCTGTCTCCACCTTATCCTTGATAGAGTCCTTTTGTTTTCCAAATCACAGCCTTTCTGATTTGTGAAGTCTCTCTCTACTTGGATGTTCCTTAATTTTGTTTTTGTGTTCCTAAATTTAGATATCTGTCAAAAGCATTGCTAATATTTTCAGCCTCTCAGACACTTCTAAAATCAATATCAATTTCTATGATAAATACATATTTTAATTCTTGGATCATCTCACTTATGCTAGACTTTCACCTTCCAATTTTTTATTGCCTCATTAATTCTTTGTTGTCTTTACAGAGAAATTTTTAATTTTAGTTTTTCTAGTTAATTTCAATTAGAAGGTTATTCTCAGGGGTAAGATTGGCCATTACCAAAACTAGAGTTCTTTTTTCTTCTTTACATATAGCAGAAATTTTACAAAATTACTTATTAAACAGGTGTGTAAACATGTAATTTTATTTTTAAGTTCTTATAGTTAAAGCTGTGAAATCTAGGTGTTCTATGACCCCTGAAAGCTTTCATCAACTCGTCTACCTGGCACTGTTACCCAGAATTCTGACTTATGTACACTTAGTTTTATGACTGTACTTAAAATTGAAAGAATTTTTAAAAATTACTGAAACTTGGAGCTAGAAGAATCTTTGAATATCATTAAATGTCTCCATTTTCTAGATGTGGTAACTGCAGTTCAGAGCAGTGGCAGCCACAGGAGCAACAGTTACACAGAGTGCACAACATGGGATTATACCTGCTTAGTTCTCCAGACTGGATGTTCAGGGCTGCAGCCATACTTACACAGTATACTGATACTATCTAGCAGGAGGTACGTCTCAAGGACACTTCTGTTCTGAGGTCTATAGGACCATATGAGGACTGTCACCAGTGTCTGACAAATGTTCCCAGTATATTCTTCCATGATTCATCTGTACACAAATGACAGATTCTTGCCATGCAGAAGGATGTTTTTCCTGTTAAAACAAAGCCTGTTGAGTTAATTGTGGCATGTAATTGGGAGACTAACACTGAGTCATGAGATCAAAGTAATTTTACTATTTGCCTGTGGCAAGGACCAGATCAAATGGGGAAGTGAGAAGATATTACTCAGTAGTCTAATCTTTTATATTTAATACCTCACACATGTAATTCTGATGTAAGTAAAGAACTGTAAAATAAGAATCTCTAAAAAATCATGTCACTTCAGTCATTGGGATAGAAGATAAATATAGGTAACATTTTAATTACAGATAATATGACATTTAGATATCATATCAAAAGAAAATATTTTTGAAGCAAAGTCCTAATTCTAGAATGCAGATATGTTATTGTCATCTTCCAAAGTAACAGGAATGTAATATATATTTTCCTCTTTTCTACATTGTACAATTATATGCTATCTTCTGGTTTTCTAAAAGTTGGGTACTGTATCTTATATCAAATTTATCAGTTTTTGGTGTAAGTGTATATTGCTAGAAATGTTTTTACCAATATTATTTCATAATAACCTTATTTTGAGATAGGAAACAAAATTGTCTTCATCTTTAACCAAGTTAATTTACATTTTAATTCTACCCTGAGTGAGATATAATAATTCTAATGCAATGTAATGTTTTAGTATGAAGTATCGTATACTTTTAATTTATTGTAATCTTGATTATTAAACATGTGTTGATTTAAAGGACAATATTAAAATTAAAAATACTGAGAAACACGGGCCCTATAAGAATTTCTACTTTTAAAGAACAGGTTTTCAGATAAACATAGGCAGTTGGCTTATAAGCATTAAACTGATTTCATTACCCTTTCAATCGACAAAAAATGATACTAGTTTCTGAAAATAAGAGAAACGTATCTTATGTAAGGTGATTTCAATATTATGTCTGGCTTTTTTCTCTGTTACTAATATGTGTTTCTTGCAATTCACAAGCCATTATATAATGCCATATAAATTTAATATGCCCTGAAGGGAATATGCTCTAGGGACACATTAAGAAAGCTAAATATGATTTTAAAAGCTATGAACTATGCTTTCCAATCTAGTGTTATTCAATTAGACCTAATTTATATTTTCAGCATAAGCTAAAAACAGAATAGTCAGAGTTTGCCTGGTTAATGTCTAAGGCAAAGAGGAACTTTTAGCAAATTCTCTGATGTGTGTCTAATTGATACTTTTATTGATAAAAGTCTGACAGTTTATTAGTATCCCTTAGGAAGAAGAAATGCTTCTGATAGCTCTAAGTGCATTTGCAAAAATCGTGTTGTAGTTTGGATCAGTGACTTTATCTCAGCCAACTTCTTTCATTGGTCTGGTTTCTAAATGTAGGCTTCTGCCTATGTTAATAATAAAAATTTCACTGTGAGTGTGATTCAAGTCTAATTGTTTTCCTATCTTTGGCTCTTAGCCAGTAATCATTCTTTTAGCATATATACCATACCCCTAAGTGCTGCCATTAACACCATGACCAACAAATGCGATACATTCTTTTTGACTTACCCCAGCTGTGTTGTGAACTGACAGGCAACGGAAATACAAAATAGCTTCAGCTGAAGGAAAGTCCTTTAGAGAACTCCAAGGTCAGAAATACATCTCATGGACCTTGGTATATTTAGCGAAACGATACAGTGTAGCCTTGTTGGTGAAGACAGAAATGCCCACATTTACAAGTGATAATATACTGTGCTAGATTACTGTCTAGTATTGTAGTAGTTATAGTCTTCTGTATAATCTATGTAATTTTTAAATCACAGCATTATTGAGGTATAATTTACATACCATAAATTTTATTTCTTTTAAATGTATAGTAGTTTTTAATTCCCTTGCCTTTGGAAAAGTGTTGAGTAAGAAATTGCTGTGATTGAGGTCAAATAGGTTGTTGCCTGCTTTCTCCTCTAGGGTTTTGATGGTTTCCTGCTTCACATGTAAGTCTTTCATCCATTTTTAGTCTATTTTTGTGTATGGTGTAAAAAAGTGGTCTAGTTTCATTCTTCTGTATGTTGCTGTCCAGTTTTTCCAGGACATTTGCTAAAGAGACTGTCTTTTTTCCATTGGATGCTCTTTTCTGCTTTGTCAAAGATTAGTTGGCCATACATTTGTGGGTCCAGTTTTGTGTTCTCTATTACATTGGTCTATGTGTCTCTTTTTGTGCCAGTACCGTACTGTCTTGATGATTACAGCTTGTAGTAGAGGTGAAAGCCTGAGATTGGGATGCTTCCCATTTTGGTTTTCTTCTTCAATATTACTTTGGCTATTTGGAGTGTTTATTTGGTTCCGTAAAAATTTTACGATTGTTTGTTCTAGCTTTGAGAATATTGGTGCAATTTTTATTGGGATTGTATTGAATGTGTAGATTGCTTTGGGTAGTATTGACATTTAACAATATTTATTCTTATAATCCATGAACATGGTATGTTTTTCTGTTTCTTTGTGTCTTCAATTTCCTTCATAAGCTTTCTGTAGTTTTCAGCATACAGATCTTTTACATCTTTGGTTAGGTTTATTTCTAGGTATTTTGTGGTTTGGGGTGCAATTTGTAAATGAGATCAGTTTCTTGATTTCTCTTTCTCTTGCTTCATTATTGGTGTGTAAAAATGCAACCAATATCTATACACTGATTTTGTACCCTGTGACTTTGCTGAATTCATGTATCAGTTCTAGGAGTCTTTTGGTGGAGTCTCGGGTTTTCCATGTAGAGTGTCATATTGTCTGCAAAAAGTGGAAGTTTGACGACTTCTTTGCCAGTTTTGATCCCTTTTATTTCATTTTGTTGTCTGATTGCTGATGCTAGGGCTTCCAACACTATGTTACACAACAGTGGTGAGAATGGACATCCCTGTCATGTTCCTGATCTCAGGGGGAAAGCTCTCAGTTTTTCTCCATTGAGGATGATATTTGCTGTGGGCTTTTCATAAATGCCTTTTTATCATGTTTAATTATGTTCCTTCTATCTCAACTTTCTTGAGGGTTTTTGTCAAGAAAGGATGTTGTATTTTGTCAAATGCTTTTCTGCATCTATTGACAGGATCATAAGGTTTTTATCCTTTCTTTTATTAATGTGATGTATCACATTGATTGATTTGCAAATATGGAACCAGCCCTGCAGCCCAGGAATGAATCCCACTTGATTTGTGAGTATCTTATTGAGAATTCTTGCATCCATGTTCATCATGGATATTGGCCTGTAGTTCTCCTTTTTTCTTGTGTCTCTTCCTGGTTTGGGAATCAAGGTAATTCTGGTTTCATAGAATGAGTCTGGAAGTTTTCCATCCATTTTTATTTTTTGAAACAGCTTGAGAAGGATAAGTATTAACTCTCTGCTTTAAATGTCTGGTAGAATTCCCCAAGGAAGCCATCTGGTCCAGGACTCTTATTTGTTGGGAGATTTTTGATAACTGATTCAATTTCTTTACTAGTTATGGGTCGAACTGGTACAACCGCTCTGGAAAACAGTGTGGAGGTTTCTCAAAAAATTAAAAATAGATCTCTACGGGGCGCCTGGGTGGCTTAGTCGGTTAAGCATCTGACTTTCGCTTAGGTCATGATCTCGCGGTTTGTGGGTTCAGGCCCCGCGTCGGGCTCTGTGCTGACTGCCAGCTCAGAGCCTGGAGCCTGTTTCGGAGTCTGTGACTCCCTCTCTCTCTGACCCTCCCCTGCTCACGCTGTCTCTCTCTCTCCTAGAAATAAATAAAAAAATTTAAAAAAAAAAAATTAAAAATAGATCTCTATCCAGTGACTCAGAAATGGCACTACTAGGAATTTACCTAAAGGATACAGGAGCACTGATGCATAGGGGCACATGTACCCAATGTTTATAGCCACACTTTCAAAAAGAAGATGTGGTTTATGTATACAATGAATTACAACATGGCAATGAGAAAGAATGAAATAATGCTATTTGCAGCAACATGGGTGGAACTGGAAGGTATTATGCTGAATGAAATAAGTCAGCGGACAGGTATCATATATTTTTACTCATATATGGATCTTGACAAACTTAACAGAAGACCATGGGGGAAAGGAAGGGGAAAAAATAGTTACAAACAATGAGGGAGGAAGGCAAACCATAAGAGACTCTTAAATACAGAGAACAAACTGAGGGTGGGTAGAGGGCTGGGGGTGAGGGGAAAATGGGTGATGGGCACTGAGGAGGGCGCTTGTTGGTATGAGCACTCAGTGTTGTCTGTGAGCCAATTTGACAATAAATTATATTACAAAATAAAGGTACAGTAATTTTAAATAAATTTATAGGTTTGCATAGAGCAGCACAGTCCCACATTTCCATTTCCCCGATGAGATCCCTGTGCTCAATCTCATTTCCCACTTCCAGCTGCAGGCGACCAATAATCCACTTTCTGTCTATAAAATTTCATTTTTTAGGCATTCCCTATGTATGGAAACTGCCTATAAATGGAAACATGTAATGTGTGGTCTTTCATGTTTGGCTTTTTTCACTTAGCATAATGCTTTTGAGGTGCATCTATAATTTTCATGGAGCAATAGTTTATTATTATTAGTATTACAGTTTATGGATATACCACATTTTGTTTATCCATTCATCAGTAGATGGACATTTTTATTGTTTTCACTTTTTAGCTAGTATTAATAATGCTACTGGAAACATTCATTTACAAGTCTTTGTGTAGACATAGGTTTGTAGTTATCTGGAAATATAACTGATGGATTATATGGGAATTTTTTATTTAAAAATTTAAGAAACTATTTTCCAAAGTGGCAACACTATTTTATTTTTATTTTATTTTATTTTGTTTTGTTTTGTTTTATTTTTTTATTTTATCTTTTTTAGATATGGCTAATCTATAATTGAAGTACAAAAAACTGTACATATTTGAAGTGTACAATTTGGTCAGTTTCAACATATGTATATTCCACAATCAAGGTAATGAACCTTTCCATCATCCCCAACGGGTGTCTCTCTCCTTCTACCTGTGACCTCAGAAAATCATCTTCTCTCTTTTGCTGTGCATTACTTTGCATAGATTTAGGTACTGCATGCATACTATTTTATTATTGTTTTTCTGTTTTATTATTGTTTTTCATGATCTCTTTATTTTTTTTTATTTTTATTTTTTACAAAAAGTTTATTGTCAAGTTGGCTTCCATATAACACCCAGTGCTCATCCCCACAAGTGCCCTCCTTGGCTACATCCTCAGCACAGGGAGATCGGAACTGAAGAAGTGATTTGCAACGCTTGGTTGAGAAGGGACTGGGGTGGCAACACTATTTTAAATCTCTTTAGAAATATGTGAGTATATTCCTAGCAGTGCTATTGATGTGGTTTATCTATAAGATGGAATACTATATGGAAATGAGAAAGAATGAAATCTGGCCATGTGTAGCAACATGGATGGACCTTGAGGGTGTGATGCTGAGCGAAATAAGTCAGGCAGAGAAGGGCAGATACCATATGTTTGCACGTTATAGGTGGATTAGGAGGAACTTAACAGAGGACCAAGGGGAAGAAGGGGGGGGAAATGGTGGGGGAAAGGGAGAGAGGCAAACCATGAGAGACTCTTGAATGCTGAGAACAAACTGAGGACTGATGGGTGTGGGGGAGGAGGGGGGAGATGGGCATGGAGGAGGGCA
>NW_024080633.1:94376-118252 GCF_003009895.1 Hyaena hyaena
AAAAAAAAAAGAACGAACCAAAAAAAAAAAAAAAAAAAAATAAAAAAAAAAAAAAAAAAAAAAAAAAAAAAAAAAAAAAAAAAAAAGTCAACTGTGTTGTGTAAGACAACCTAATCATATTCTGGCATGTTCTTCAGTACCTTCCACACTCAACAGAAGTGGGTATAGAGGGTGTGGATCATAGGGAGTAAAATAGAGATACTGGAGATACTTGAGATACTAGAATTCTGCTTGATGCTACTACTGATGTGTATCGAGGCAAAATTCATTGAGGGGAAAATGTATGCTAATTACAGTTTCATTTGCCAATCTCATGGAGGTTTTAAAAAGTTAAGAGTAACAAAACAAAACCAAAACCATTTACTTCACAACTTTAGTTTGTATATTAAAAATTCTCAAACCATGATTTTATATTAAAATTTTCCTTTTTTTTTTTAATGTTTATTTCTGAGAGAGAGAGACAGCGTGAGCAGGGGAGGGTCAGAGAGACAGGGAGACACAGACTCTGAAACAGGCTCCAGGCTCTGAGCTGGCAGTCAGCGCAGAGCCCGACACAGGGCTCGAACCCATGAACCATGAGATCATGACCTGAGCCGAAGTCGGACACTTAACCAACTGAGCCACCCAGGTGCCCCTATATTAAAATTTTTTAAGTGTATAAAATTCCAAGCCCAGGTTCTAATATGCAGTGGCTTAAGCTGAAAGAGTTACAATTACTATCTAATAGTAGGCAATGTAAAGTTTGAGATCTTATGATTGGATAAAGATATTTTTTTAAATAATATTTACCATCTCATTTTCCATTAATTTACTCCTAAGATAAAGACAAACACAATGTCGTGTCAGATAAGTATATTTTCATGATAAATAAGAATCATTATGGTTGCCTTCAGAGTTAATGTGCAGTTTGGACCAGTCTTTTTCAAATTCAAGTGCATGATAATTTATACTGATTACATTTTCATAAAGATACCTGTGCTTAAAAATTATGGCCTCACAGGAACTATAAAATGCAGTACTTGAATGGCTTTGAAAATAGAAATACAATTATTTGAAAACTAATATGTTGAGGAGCTTAGAATATATTTGGTTTTAAAGGCCTTCACCTACTCTAATTCTTCATTAAGGAAAATCAATCATAGGATGAGAACATGAATTAGATACCCCTAAATGTCATAACATTTATATATTGGATTTTATTTTTACTTCATTAAGAAACCAAATAGGACTGTAATTAAAGAAAACGATAGCATATGGTAGAGAGACTGTTCATGGTTTTCCCAACTTTAAATGCCATTAGAAATTCTACACTGTGAAGGACAAACCAAGTGAACTATATGCATAATTGATTAGAAACTTATCCACTTTTAAATCACAGAGAAATCTACTTTGATTTAATTTGAAATCTGTTACACAACTCTGTTTGAAATTGAATGCCCTAAAATTTCCCATGATATCTAAAAGGAGATGAGAATAAACAAGATGGCAAGGGCTTGAAAACTCTTCTCGCAATATTATTTAAAATTTTATATACTTATTTAATATATATTTGTAATTATGTATTTATAACTTCTGTAATAACAAGTTAATCTCTCTCTGTAAAGCCTTGATTCTGTAAAAATGATTTGAATACCTACTGTGTGCCAGCTGCCAGGAAAACATTCTGAACAAACTGGAACAAAAGATTTGATTTGTGCCCTGGCTGAAGTGGGGTGGAAAGACAAGGCAAGCAAAGCAGTATTTATAATATGTTGTGATAAATGCTCTCTGGTCTGGGAAGAGTGACTGGGGAACTAATGAACACGTGATCTTAAAAGTCCCTCTGATCACCCATAAATTACCAGGATTTAACTTTATTTTTCCCTCTCCCATTCCAGTTTTCTGTTATATAACCATGTATTTCCTTGTGTGTATTCATGTATTTTAGAAATATATACAAAAATATCTCTCCCTAAAATCCATAATAATTTTAATTTGGGTCAGTATTCTGTGGCCATGAAAGAGTAGAAGAATGAGGCATCCTTGAGTCTCCGCATTCCTGTTCCTACTCAGGATTGAACCAGCACAAGTGTGTAGCAATCAAATGATTCACATTTGTATATTTGATGTGAGGTGACTTGGTGTGTGTGTGGTTTATTGTGATGGTAAGTTTGGGATGGTGTGTGCTGTGCTGTGGTGTGTGGTTGATGTAATATGGTCTGATGGGGATGGTAGATGTGGATGTGGGCTGTGTAGTGGGGTATAGTATAGTATGTGTTGTGCACTGTGGTGTGTTAGGGTGATAGTGGTGATGTGTGGGGGTGTATGTGCACACAGTGGGATGTGGGGTTCAGAGTGGCACGTATACAGTAGGGTTATAGATGTGCAGATGGCAAGTGTATAGGAGATGTAGGTCTAGAAGTGTGGGGATTGATATAATAAGATGCTGTACTTTATACTACACTTTTGAACTTTCACGTTCCTGAAGTACAAACAACGAAGGAAATATGTACCCACAAATTAACAAGGAGCCCAGGATACATGCATTTAGTATGTACTGTGTGAACTTGCTAAATTTCAGTATGTGTTTCCTGGCCTTAATGCAATAGCACACACATAGGTAAGACTTGTTGGACATAAAGGGGACTGGGTATTCCTGAGATGAACACAACAAAGTCAGTAGGCATCCTCTAGGAGCTTTGGTTCAGAAGAAGTATAAATTTGCCACCAATATGTAACTTTTTGATCTTGATAGTAAGTGTGAGGTTTCCATTTAGGGAAGGAAATAGATATATATTTTTAATGTTTGTTTATTTTGAGAGAGAGCGAGCAGGAGAGGGACAGAGAGAGGGAGAGAGAAAATCCCAAGCAGGCTCCATGTTCAGTGTGGAGCCCGATTTGGGGCTTGATCTCACCACTGTGAGATGATGGCCTGAGCCAAAATCAAAAGTGGGGTACTTAACCGATTGAGCCATCCAGGCACCCTTAGGGAGGGAAATATTTTAAGGGAAATGTCTTGATAGATACCTGAAATAGGGGGTGAGATCACCAGGCCATGAGTGCGCCTAGTTGCCATCAAGAGCTGCTCAGTACAAGGAAATAAAAAGACTCTTTGGTTCTTTCATCTTTTTCTTTCTGATTGGGAATGGGGGGAAATATGAATGAGAGAAGAGACATGCAGAGAAGGAATGAGTAAGATTGTGCTACCTGGGGGCTAGTGGGGGAGGGGCAAGGTGAAGGGAAACTAGCAGGTGTTTTAAGAGGTTCTTCATGTTTAAAATCAAATTGTGTTGTGTGAACACACCCTTCATTTCCATCTTCAAAACACTGACTTTTCCTTTAAAATTATCACTGAGTTTAGTAACCTCAGAATGATGTGTGGAGAGGGAGTCCCAGAGAGTGCTATGAAAGAAAATAGAATCAGGAAAGCTTAATGTGGACTTTAGGCAGAGAGGACCCAGAGCTGAAATGTTTAATGTTGTGTAGACACTGGAGTAGATTCTCTACTACTCCAAGAAGGAATTTCAGGGACTTGCAGTACTCTTGAAGGACAGGGGAGACCCAGCCAAACTTTGATTTATAATTATGAGGCACATTCTTCACATTACAGAGGGGGGAAACACAGAGATATCAGAGTGTAGTTTCTCATTACAGTTAAGGCATGAAGGATGAGTAAGAGGCACCATGGTGGTAATTGGCAAGAAGAACTAGGTGCCTTATTGACATGAAGGAAAAATAAAATTGGAGAAGCTTGTGTAATTGTCTCATGTAGTAAGACAGGGTGGATGTGGCATATGAGAGAGCCAAAGCTCATCTTCTTTTCCTTCTCATGGAATCATTGCTCTGCCATGTCTCTTCTGCTCACCACTGCATGGATATTTCTCCCCTTCTCCAATCAGCTCTCCTTCCTCCTATTTATCTTCCCTATTCATTCCCCATAGCTCCTGTTGATTGATCACCATCTCCTCTGTCTCTCAGATTCCATAATGCAGACGGTCAAAAGTTGGTGCCAAAAATCCCATGGATTTTAGAGTTAAAGAAAAATACAGAAACACTCATTTTGATAGACTCTAGGGCATCCCCTGTGATTTCTGCCCCACCTCATGTTTACACCTGTGGGTTGGACTTGTGACTTGCTCCTGGCCAATAGAATATGAAGGAGGTGAAGGATTATTGCAGATGTAGTTAAGGTGTCACATCAGTTGATTTCAAGTTAATCAAAAGGGAGATATGTCTGGGTGGGCCTGGCTTAATCAGATCAAGGCCCCTACAGCAGGGACTGAGCTCTCCCTGAGATGAGAAACACATTGTCTCTATTACTGTCTTGAAGAAGTAAGCTGCCACATTGTGTGAGGGTCTCTGGAGAGGGCCAAAGAACAAGGAACGATGGGTGGCCTTTAGAAGCAGAGAATGACTCTTGGTTGACAGAAATAAAACAAAAACCTCAGCCCCACATCTTCAAGGAGATGAATTATGTCAACATCCTGAGAGTATTTGGAAGCAGATCTTTTTCATTCAAGTTTCTAATGAGACCATAGCCCTGAAGGACACCTGCGTTTTGCCTTGTGTGATCCTGAAGCAGACCACCCAGGTAGGTTGTGACTGGACTTTTGACCTATGGAAACCACGAGATAATGAATGAGTGTAGTTTTAAACTGCTGAGTTTGCGGTAGTGTGTTTACAAAGCACAAAGCTAATACAGTCACCAATTTTAACTGTACTAAATTATCCCAAAAGATCTCAGTGGTCTGAAATGATCAAAATACCATATATTTGTCAAAATGTAAAAGACTAGGTGGCTTAAACTACAGGAATTTATTTTTCTCACAGTTCTGGAGGCTAGAAGTACATCAGGGTTCTTGGTCTTCAGTGAGGACTCTTCCCAGTTTGCAGACAGCTGCTTTCTCATTACATTCCTATATGCATAGATACAGAGATTGATGAAATTCGCTGCTGTCTCTTCTTATAAGAAGAAACATCCTATTGATTCCAGGCTTCACGCTTTTGCCCTCATCTAACCTTAATTACTTCCTTACTCTAATTGCAGCCATACTGGTGGATAGGGCTTCAGTGTATGAATTTTGAGAGAAGGAATACATTTCCATAATAGTACTTTTCCACATAGGATTTCACGTATCCCACAATCTATATATAATACATAAATCTATAGGATATAAAAAAGCTATTACAAAATAAGCAAAATGATGACCAGAACAATAGAAAATTTGGTAGAGGAATCCCTAATGTTATCTGAAAAGATTATTTGATGTCCTGATGGTAAATGTAGATGAAAATTATAACCGTGATTTTGCCTATTAAATTTGCAAAGATTAAAATAGTTAAAAGATTCTCAGCGATGACAAAATGGGAAAAATAATCTACGTTTTGCTGATTTGACAATTTCTCAAAATTTTAAATGCACATACTGTGTAAGCATATAGAAAGATGTCGATTATAACATTGTTAGTGATAGCAATATATTGGACTCATCTAAATGTTCCATTAAGAGGACAGTAGTTAAATAAATTATGGATATCATTCTAGGAATTGGGAAAACGGGTCGACCTATTTGTATTAAATTTAAAATAAGGCAGTTACATAGTATTAAGTAGAAAAAAAAGTTAGTGCCAAGTTACTTGTAGTGCATCATTCTAGGATACATCCCATTATTTATTTATTTAATCAATCAATAATTAATCAATTTCATCTATCTCTCTATCCCTGTCTCCCCTGGCAACCATCAGTTTGTTCTCAGTACTTAAGAATCTTCTTTCTTTTTTAATTTGACTCTCTTTTTTGTTGTTGTTCATTTGTTTTGTTTCTTAAGTTCCACATATGAGTGAAATCATATGGTATTTGTCTTTCTCTGACTGACTCATTTCACTTGGCATTATATCCTCTAGATCCACCTATTTGTTGGAAATGGCAAGATCTTACTCTTTTTTATGGCCTTTTTAGTATTTACCCAAAGAAAACAAAACACTAATTTCAAAAGATATATGTACCTCTGTTTTATTGCAGCATTATTTACAATAGCCAAGATATGGAAGCAGCCCAAATGTCTATCATTAGATGAATGGATAAAGATGGGTGATATATACACAATGGAATGCTACTATGGTATCTTTTTTACAAATGTACTTAGCATTGTGTATACATATCACTGACAATAGTAATAATATCTGGATACTGAGATTTTGGAATGATTTTTATTTTTTGAAATTGTTTGTATTGTTTGATTTTTAAAGTAATAAAATTTTTTCAGCCATGAAGGGTTTTAAAAAGTAGACTGAATCATGTTTTATAGGAACTTTTATACAATTAAAAATAAAATACCTCCTTTTTATATAACTCTAGATTTGTGTTTTGTTTTCAACCAAGGAAAAGGAAATTCATTACCCTTATAACTGTGCTAAAGCTTGCCACTGTAACTGTACTAGATGATTCAGCTTTTCTATTATTCACTTAGCTGCAATACTTTTTCATTTTTAACAATATCTGTGCAGTTTGTGATTCATTCCATTTGGTTTGGTGAGTTATATTCAATCGCTGTACCTCCTTACAAAAGAGGAATACAAACTTTAAGAGTGGGTTACTTTGCTGAAATTAAACAAGTCAGGAATTTATTCCAAGTGGTCCTCCTCAACCATGTCAGAATATTATTTTGGTAATTTTGTACTTGATTCTGTTACAGAGCTGTGATTCTCTCACGTATAGAAGTTCTGTTGGTTTGGTTATATAAATCTAGGTAACACCCCCTCTCTCATCTTATCTATTATTTTATCAGTGCATTCCTCCATTACTTCATTAAGAAATAAATTATAAGACGATTGTATTGAATGAACATGTTCAAATCATGATGTATGCAGCCACTGTGAATTTTAGTCTTTTCTCTTTCCTCTTTTTCTAAGATTTGTCTCCTTTTGTAGGATATAATCATAATCTAATGTTCTTCCCTACAAAATAACATATTTATCTGTCTCAAAAGGGAAATCCTAAGAAGGCCCTATGTTACTGGCCCTATGTAAACATGATTTATCATAAGACAGCACTCTTTAGTGATTAGGAAAATATGATAAGACAGCATCCTTTCAATGGCTGAGTTGAGAAAAATAGCTTAATCCCGCAATTACAAGCATGACATGCTAAGTATGGCACAAACTTCTCTGAGTCATGCACTGTATCCTGTCTTCTTTCTTCTTGACAATGAAATATTTTCAGTTCTGTCTGGCCCTTGATCCCTGTCCAGACTCTGCAGTGGACTGGTTACAAATGACCTGCACCTCCAGTTGGAGACACACATGCTTTGTGCATATGTCTCGATGAATAGAAATGGATACGCTATTTGAAGCAATCGCCTAGATAACTAAGGCACCAACACATTTTTCCTTTAAAAATATCAACAGTCTGGTGCCTGTATTGACTACATTGGTCCTTTTCTTTGCTGTCTGAGAAAACAGTTATGTAGACATAGTTAAGGAAACAAAGAAGATACTTGAAAGTGGAATTTAATCTTATGATTATAATCAAAATTTATTTTCTCCGGTCTCTTTCATTTTAATTATATTTTCAAGTGGCAAAATATTTGAGGCTCCTTGGAAATGAGCCCCAATAGAATTTTTAGTAGGTTACCAACACTCTTTTAACAATGAGCCTCAGTAATGAGGAAGATTGTGCATTTCTCATCTTTTTTGTTTAACTCTTCAATGTAATCTATATTGCTACATATCTTTATAAACTAGGCTAAGACACGACCATTCACAAAAATTGTTGAGATAAATGGGATTACTATGTCTTGATTTTCATTGGATTAAAAAAATACAACATTACGTTTTTTTCAGTAATAAAACTAAACTTTGAAAATCATTCTTCTTTTTCTAATGGCGCCTATGTTGACATAACAGTGCATGTTGAAATTTGCTATCTAGCTGAGTAGAAATTGATGTTGCCCTTAATTTGGATCCATCATTCCACCTCCAATGATATTTTATAATATTATCTATGCTGTGAGAGCACTAAGATATATCAAACCCTCTCAGAGAAGGGATGTGTGACCTTGCTCACTGTATCTTTCTTTGAAACTCTGTAAACAAAATGACATGATGTGTGCAGTAAACCCCACCATAAAAAATGTCAATGTGTAAAGTTGATGAATTAGTAATAATAGTAAAAATAGAGAATATACATTAATAAAATTATGGTGGACAATGTTAAGATCCAAAAATATCTATTTTGTGTTTACCAAACTTAATCTCTTTAAGTTTCAGGATAGTATCCTCGAGATCCTTAAACTCCATATATATTCATTTATCTATTTATGAATTCAGATATTTTACTAAACATTTACTGTATATCAGACATTCTGCTCAGCTCAGTGTACACAAAGATAAATAGGAGACCACGACTGCCCTCAGGAGCTCACAGCACGTGGGGAAGCCAATACGGAATCTGAGGGCTTTAACGAAGTCTAGCAGGTACAACCATAGACATGCATATGGCGTATTCATGTAGCATTGGGAAGACTCATGAACCAACCTGGGGCTGGCCTGGGAAGTTTCCCAGAAGAAGCTATAGATAATCTGAGATTTGAAGGCCCAGCAACAGTGTCAACAGAAGGTTAGGGAGTCTTCTTAGCTCTGGAGGCCACAGGGGAAAAATAGCCTGGGGCTAGGATGAGCAGCAAGAGAACCAGGTATGCACTCAAGTCTCCAGTGTGGAGGTGGGAGATAGGAAAGAAGATGGCAGTGTCTTGAGCATAGCATTGTTTTTAATGTTTATTCAGTATAAAAATAAACTTCGTCCTAATAGAATGTATTACCTCTGGGAATTCCCCTTGGCTAAGAAAAAAACCCAATGTTTTTGTTTACAACCAAGAATAATTTATATATGATGCACTTATTTTATCTTCAAATATTTAGTAAAATATACTGGAACAAAATTTTGTGCCCATCGTTTTTAATTTTTAAAAATTATATAATTTTTATACTATAACATAGCATAGTAATATGTTACATTAGTTTCAGGTATACAACATAATGATTCTTTTTGTTATGCTATGTTCACCACAGGTGTAGCTACTATCTGTCACTGTACATCACTATTACAATACCATTGACTATATTCCCTATGTTGTAACTTTTATTCTCCTGACTTCAAAATTCACTCTCTCACTATAAGCCTATATGTCTCACCCCTCTTCACCCACTTACTCATTCCCCCACACCCTCCCCTGTGGCAATCATCAGTTTGTTCTCTGTATTTTAGGTCTTATTCTGCTAGAGAAAACAGTATTCTTGACACTAATATTCAAGTTACTTCCACTTAAAACCTGTCTTTTTTTTTCTGGAAAATATTCATCCTGTTCAGGATACAAGCTCAGTTGTCCAGACTTTAGATTCTCAATGAGTGCTGGTCGACTGCACTCCCTCTGGGTTATTTGGTACCAGGGCAGGACTAACAGTGACTTAGCAGATGACCTACAAAGAATTATAAAGAATTCTCTCTGTGTGTAAGGGCAGTTGCAAGAAGGGCAGTGAGGCAGAAGAGGGTTGGGAGGACCAGAAGCAGGGGATGCCCATGTGAAGAGCAGTTATCTACAGTGTTTTCCTGCTGAGAAGACAGACAGAATAAGGAGGGAGAAAAGGAAAAAGACATTCATGGAAGGGGATTGTTTCTCTGCAAGAAGTTATGGTAGAACGATGAGAATCCTATACAGATAAAAATTCAGTTTGAGGTGGTGGAAGAAATGAATGGTAGTGTAGTGCTTAGACTGCATCAAGTTTAAGGCATTTGATGGTGAAAGGAGACACAGAGACAGCCTTTGAGGGAGGGTGAGGGGTGTATATATAGTTGTCTCTTGAACAATTTGGGTTTTGAACTCTGTGGGTCCACTTATGTGTGGCTTTTTTTCTTATAAGTATGGTACTGTGAATGTATTTTCCCTTCCTTATGATTTTCTTAACATTTTCTTTATTTTATTATAAGAATGCAGTATATAATACAACATACAAAATATGCATCAGTTGACTGTATTATCAATAAAGCTTCCAGTCCACAGTAGGCTATTAATGGTGATGTTTTGGGAAGTCCAGGGTTATATGTGAATTTTCACCTGTCCAGGTATGGGTGTCCCAAACCCCCATGTGGCTCAAGGGCCAACTATATATATATATATATTTTGTTTTGTTTTGTTTTGTTTTGTTTTTCTTAAGGCAGCATGTGTGATCCCATTTTAGTTTAAAGGACTATTTTTGGGTTTCATTTTGTTCTGTTTAGGACCAGAGATGAATTCAAACTTCTAAAATACAATGATTACTTTGTGCCTGTGTAACATATTCATTTTTCTTCAGATATTTAAAGTCCTTCACATACCTTTGGTAAAGTTGTTCAGTGTTTTAAAGACGAGCTATTTCATGTCAGCTGAGTGCTCAGGGAGGCCGCTTCCTAGAGAGGCAAATCATCTCTTTCTCAGGAGCTCACAGCTTAAGTTAAAAATAAACCTCAGAAAAATGTTCATAGAAAGACGTTTATAAAAGAATTCTGAAAATGTTCTACTAAAAATGTGTTTAGGTAAGAACATGTCAAACACTCTGATAATATTCATTGTAAATAGACTCTTTTCTCCTCTCCTATATGAAGGATGACAAGTGGTCGGAATGGAAATAAAACATCTTACTCTGCTTCACTTTTTCCTTGTATTATATTAACTTCAATTCCCAGTCTTTTCTGGTAAAATCATGATTTTTTTAAAATCAACTTCCCAATACCAAGATCACTTTGTAAATAAGATCTGAACATTCAAGTCACAGAGGAACCCACAAGAGAAATAAAACAATTGTATCTTCTTATTCTTCATGGCCTTGAAGATTCCATTGATTTAATAACCCTCAAAGTACATTTCGGATGATTGCATATCAAGTAAAATAATTGTCTGCCAATTATTACATTAAAAAAGAAACTTGTATTAACTTTGAAATAAAGTAATTTCTTTCTTTGAATGAATAGAATTAAGTTGGAGGTGATTTTGATGTTATTGAGGAGGCCTTAATCACACTGTCTATTTAAGCTGTTTATCCAGGTCTTTTCATGAGAATGCCTAAGGGATGTTCCCCACACTCATAACTACACAATTGGGGAAATATTAGATCTTAATAGCAAGCTATACTGGTACATTTTCCGCTAGGATCTTTTTTTAATCTGGAATTTAATTTAAAGATTTAATCTAATTTTCTCTTGAATTGCTCTTTTTTTCCTGCACTGCTGAAGTATGGGTTATCATTTAAGAAAACCTCCCAATTATTCAGTACTGTGTGAATACACCAAATTTCAAATAAAAATTAAAAAGGAGATTCAGGTATCTGAAGATTTCTCTTACTGCATCACTTTTATTGAAGATAAATTTAAGGTTAAATATAGAAGAAAATATATCCCATATGCAAAGCTATTTAGAAAAGATAATAATAAAAGATAATAATCCCTGGGACATACTGATCACATACCTTGTGCCAGGCATTGCTCAAATGATATGCATTCACTATGTTACTTATTTCTTCCAGGAATCATATAGGATAGATACTAGTATTATCATGCAAGGCACAGAGAGGTTAAGTAACTTAAATAAAGTCACCTAGCTGGTGAGAATGGAGTCCAGAATCCATAATCAAGCAGTTTTTTCAGAACTATAGCTGATTCTCAAATTACATCCTTTGTGTAACATGTCATTGCTCAACAACTGTTAGCAGCAAGAACTGGTCTTTAAACCATGTCATTGCTCAACAACTGTTAGCAGCAAGAACTGGTCTTTAAATGTAGTATTAAATTTTGGAAACCAACAAAAACTGAGAAATAGCTGATTGCCTACTAGCTGTAATGTTTTACATTACTCAAAAATTTAGTAGATTCAGTTTATAACATAAACTTAAAACTTTTTTCTTGTGTTTTCTTGAATATTGTATGTATTCTTTCTGTATCCTAGTTCAAATGGTCAATAAAAATGTTGAACAGGACTGCCCTGGCCAGAGTCCTCTGTCATAAAATGTAAATGTCACTCATGGTGGAAATCAATCCAGTAGCTTTGGCAAATGATAGATGAATTAAAATGCGAAATCATTGAAGAGTACTACGTCCACATTTAGCCGTTTTGTCACTTCAAATGGAAAATTTCATCAAATGTCTTGGTGAAATTCAAATACGTGGTTTAGGAGTGAACTTTTAGTATATGTGCTGTTGAAGCTAGCACAGAAGTGAACTAAAAGGGTCTAGGCAGTGTTTCTGCCAAGCTACTATAATCTCTGACATTCCACTAAGCCATGAGAGGCTGTTTGTAACTATACAAGAATGAATGTGCCATAGAAGCAAGGTGTGTTGGTTATTCAAGTGGGAGAGGAGGGATGACCCTACTCATGACTTTCTACTGTATAATAAGATCTTGAAAGAAATGGTCTCCTTGCCATGCAGAAAGGCTGTTGGTCAGGGACAAAGTGCAGACGACTGGACTTTCAAGAAGTATTCTCTTCCATTTGGATGCTTACAAAAAAATGGTGAATTTTGTGTTGGAGAAACCTCAGCAAAGAAAACCTGCTGTACATACAGTAAATAGATTATCCACAGTAGGTTTCTGGAGCTGAGCAAAGAAGCAAGAAAAACAAAGTCCACAGGGGAGGATGCAGAAGACATAGGGAAGGGGAGGTACAGAAAAGAGACAGTTCAAATAAATGAAAGGTGAAGTACCAGAACACGCGCTCGTGTAAGTGGCACATGGTGTCAGCCAAGATCATCAGTGTGAAGAATGCTGACCCAGCTAGCCTGGGTAAAGGATTCTTCCAGCTCCTGAATAAAATTCTCGTCAGCATCATATACCTATATATTGTTGTGCTTTTCATTTAATCACTCAGTGCATTTGTTTTGAAGTTTACCTAGAGGGTCTCTAAGTAATTCTTTCTTAAAAAATGATCCTTGCTTAGTGTTCTGTCTGGTTAAATTATTTGGTGAAAAAAAAAATAATGTGGAAAGCTTTAAGTACAGTGTTCCTTATCCCCAGACTGAAGTCCAACTCCAGATGATGTCAAGAACCGAATCTGTCTGGTCTTATACTTATGGTGGGATGAAGTAAACACAGAGCATAAAAATCTGGCTCATACAAAGAATCGTTACTGAGGTATATGAGATTACTTAAATTAGAAAATTTCTCATACACATATTTTTCCTATTCTTCAATCATTTTGGTTGTCTCAAGTTAAAAACACCAGTAGATGTTTTTATACACATACACAATTTATTTTTAGATTTTAAGTTTTTTAATGTCTTTATTTTTTTTTTTTTATTTTGAGAGACAGAGACAGAGAGTGAGTGGGGGAGGGGCAGAGAGAGAGAGGGAGACACAGAATCTGAAACAGGCTCTGGGCTCTGAGCTGTCAGCACATAGCCTGATGCGGGGCTCGAACCCATGAACTGTGAGATCATGACCTGAACCGAAGTCGGACACTTAACTGACTGAGCCATCCTGTTTTTAGATTTTAAAATGAAATATAATTCAAAAGACAAGATTGGAACTATTTCACTGATGGAAAATGTTATAACATGAAAAAAGTCTTAAAATTTTTTTTAATCTTTATTTTTGAGAGAGAGAGACAGAGAGAGTACCAGCATGGGAAGAACAGAGAGACAGGGGGAGACACAGAGTCCAAAGCAGACTCCAGGCTCTGAGCTATCAGCACAGAGCCCAACACGGGGCTCGAACTCATGAACCACAAGTTCATGACCTGAGCCGAGGTCAGACTCAGCTGACGGAGCCACCCAGGCGCCCCTAATATGAAAAAAATCTTAAATGCCACTTAAAATACTAATTTTCAAATGACATGCTCTGTTTCTTTTCACTGTGAGCATAAAGCTCTACTCTATGGTGGATGGCTGAGGGGCAAGGAGCTTAATAATCTCATTCATTACTTCAGAAGTAAGCATTTGAATTTGAGTTGTCCATTTGGAGATATTTTAATGATTACAAATATCAAAACAGATTGAAGTCTAAAAAATCTCAGAATCTGTCATGATAATAATTGTCATGTACTATCTACCAATTTTTCCTTAAGAACAATAATAATTGGATTTAGAAACTCTATACTGTTACATTTAGTAGCAAAACCTCTGAATTTTTCATGTGGACAACCTGCATTTCCCATACTGACCACAGCTGCATTTTGCCACACTACTGTCTCTAGAGTTGGTCTGATTTGACAGTTTGAATCTTGCAGATAAGGTAAGGGGACAGTGAAACACTGAGAAAATCATGAGCAGATGGATTTCTGGATTTGTTGGGTTTTATCTTTGGGAATTTTAAGTTCAAAGCCATCTTGAAATTTATGTTTTCAATTCCTAGATTTATAATGATAGGTTAAGACAGAGAAAGAAAATTGCTACTTTGTATCTCCCTTCCGTAATTTTTATGTATTTTGTGCCTAAAATGAATTGTAAGAGTACACAAAGGATTTGTTTTACCCCTTTGTTAACATACTACCTCCATACTTCAACCTAGTCTCATGGCATACAGTATTAACCAAAGTCTGGTTGTTTTATCACACCTTTGGAGGAAGTGCTGTTTCAATAGCAGATACTTTTATGGAATCTAGGTTGGCTCTATGAACCCCCACAGGAAGATGTTCTCCTGAAGAGAAATGGGTCTCAAACAGGGCGGTTAGATTGTCCAGCACTGGGGGCACCTGGGGGGCTCAGTCAGTTAAGTGTCTGATCATGTTCAGCTCAGGTCATGATCTCATGATTTGTGGGTTCGAACCCCGTGCCGGGCGCTGTGCTGACAGCTCGGAGCCTGGAGCCTGCTTCTGATTCTGTGTCTCCCTCTCTGCCTCTTCCCTACTCATACTTTGTGTCGCTCTCTCTCTTACAAATGAATAAACATTAAAAAATATTTTTAAAAGAAAAAAAAAGATTGCAGAGCTCTGCAGGGACTCAACTACACTGTTGATATGGTGTGGCATGGGAGAACACCTAACCTGAGAAATATGGCCAAAGTGGCATGAACTAAAATCAATAAAATTAATGAGGAAATCACAAAGCATATATTCTGGGCTATGAAGCAGAACATTTTCCCTCAGTGGTAGAGAAATTGTCAGTAAATGGCCTTGATTAAGAATAAAGTGAACACAAGCCATCACTTCATACATCTGTTGGGAAAGGATGGCCCAGGAATTCCTTCTCCGTATTCAACCACTTTACAACAGTATATCCTGGAGATAGTGTGCTGAAGAGGAAATCCACATTTATTGAGCACTTATGAAGAGTACATTTTGTGCAGGATACCATATGGGATCCTCATGACCCCTCTCCCGAGATAATTATTCACTTTTACAGTTAAAACCAGTGAGGTTCAGGGAACAGGGTCCTTGTGACACGTCAGAGTCAGAGGCAGACTCCACAGCCAGGGCTCTTTAATTTATGATCCTGTGCTCATCCCCAAACCATATAATTTGTGAATTGTGTTTGGATAGAAGATGTATTTCATTTAACAAGTAATTCCTTTTAGTCTCTAATATTTCAGACCTTGTTTCCTGTCTCAGCTCCTCTTCCCCATACATCTCTTATTTGCTGGTGGTCCTTGTGATTCTGTACTAGACCCTTTTGATCATACTCTGCACGCTCTTCACAGACATCCTCATCCCCTTGCATGGTTGTAATTCCCTCTCTCACTGGTGGGCTTGCTTCACTGATACCCACCATTCTATTCCTCAGTGAAATATGTCCATAGATTCCCACAAGATGTTAAACCATTGTGCCTGGGATATTGCATTTTCTACTTTTCCTCCCGCTGGTAGAATTGTATGCTTTTCTTCGTCAGTGGGTTTTGTTCCCAAACCTGTTCAGGCAGGTTGGACATTTTATATTGTTTTCTGTATTTTATTTTTTTAAGTTTATTTATTTATTTTGAGAGAGAGGGAGAGAGAGAGAGCGAACAAGCGAGAGGCAGAGAGAGAGAATCCCAAGCAGGCTCTGTGTTATCAGGAAAACCTGACGCAGGGAACTGTGATATCATGACTTGAGCCGAGATCATGAGTTGGATGCTTAACTGACTGAGCTACCCAGGCCCCCCTGTTTGCTGTATTTTAGGTACAGATTGTGCCAATTGAAAATACAATCAGACAAAAACAGAGTTGTTTCTATAAAAATCACATTGAATGCATTGAAAAGACTTGTTATAGGAAGTCATGAAACTTTTTTTCCTGTTGACTTAAAGGCAGAAAAGAGTAAGAGAATAATAATGTAACAATAATAAATGTAATTTATTATTTATTATTACAATGTAATAATAAAATGTAACAATTACATAATGCTTTGTGAGTAATGTTTTGCTTGAAGGGTAATGGAAAACAAAGAGTAGTAAACCTATTCTAAACAACCAGAAAACAACCAGAAAATCTTTTGTGTTTTCTAAGTTAAATTTTGTGCTAAGTTAAAATGATTAAAGTATATTACTATTTTATGCTTTTTCCTTTAGCTAACTTTTTCCGTTAAACAGGGAAATTGAGGAAAATTAAAGAGATGGGCAGGGTTTAGGGAAATTAGTGAAGAATAATGCAGTAATGCAGTGCTACAGACCTAGCAACAGCGGGAGACCCTTTATCTCCCCTGTACTTGAGGAGACCTGGGGACAGTAGCTTGGCCTGTGGTAGAGGGGCAGTTAAAGTTGATCCAGGAGGAAGGAAGCCATAGAAAAAGCCACTAACCTCCTTTTCTGCCTCAGATATCCAGCTGGTGCCCACTGTTGGAGAGATTAATAAAAGACACATAGCATAATCCATCACTTTTGTCTTTTACATCTGCTTTTGATTTTTATTATGGGTGGAAAATTTGTGCACTCAACAGTGAACTCAGAAATCTCATTACATAATGTAACATCTTGAGGAAATACCAAATAAAACATATTCCCAACTGTAAATCTAAAATGAGAGCTGTGCCACCTCTGTTCATGGAAGGTAGCAGAGGAAGTGGGGGGTGCAGTTGACAACAGTGACAACAAACGTTACTGGGACAGCCCCCATATGTGTAGTTCATCACACAGCTGCGGTCAGTAATCAGAACGTTATTCTTCTACAATCATTTCTGTGTTTCACTTGCTGTCCATTACAACCTTGAAATTAATGGCATTTTTTTTCTGGAGGAATTTTTTCTAAAAAAATCCTTGAATATTTAGTGTCCCTATTCTTCGTGGAGTTGCCTTAGTTTTTTGTTGTCTAGGACTTTTGGACAGTGGTGTAGTAAGGGACATCCTCTTGGGTCCCCTAGATTTCACATATAATTTTATTTGTACATACTCCTCTGCAGCATTGTGTAGCAGCAACTCGAATCCCTCTCACTAATAAAATCAGCTTCTTGGCCCCCTTCTTAATTTGTGTATACAGCACGGTGGAAACTTTGCTCCTTTGGACACTAGAACTTCCATACTCCTTCAATCAAGGTGTTACCAGACAAAGATATAAAAAAATTTATCAAGTGATAACAATGATGGGGGCACTCCTACCTGTACCTCGTGGTTTTTGGACCCATAGATTCCTAAACAGTACACTGACTGCTGGCTTAAGGCATATCCATATTTTGTTGTACTCTCCTTGACCTTGCAAAGCAATGTCTCTTAACTGGATTCAGAGAGTGGAGCATGTGCTAAGTTCAGTGATTTACATGGCAGTAAGTCTATTGTTAACTTCCTTTGCTGTAAAAGGTGTTTCCCTGGTTTGAGGCAAAGTTATATGGGATGAAATGGTAGTGCATAAGTTGTTCTATAAGTCAGGGGTGTTAGGAGATGGATATCACTCTTCAGGACTTGAAATTATATCCTGCGCTGGGCTTGGTATTTAGTCATATCCAACCTGAGACTATAGGGGATGAGGTATTCCTTGAAAGCTGCCATAAAAACTTTCTGATTTTCCACTTGTTTTATAAATTGGACAATCTTGGTTTTCAGTTTCTTTTTTTTTTTTTAATTTTTTTTTAATGTTTTATTTATTTCTAGGAGAGAGAGAGACAGTGTGAGCAGGGGAGGGTCAGAGAGAGAGGGAGTCACAGACTGAAACAGGCTCCAGGCTCTGAGCTGGCAGTCAGCACAGAGCCTGACGCGGGGCCCGAACCCACGAACTGCGAGATCATGACCTAAGCGAAAGTCGGACGCTTAACCGACTAAGCCACCCAGGCGCCCCTCAGTTTCTCTTTTTATCCAGATACATCCTGTACAGCACTCAGGAGCATGCAGCTGACTCTGTTTTCATTAATTTTACTAATTTTACTATAGCAGCTACTAAGTGTTATGGCCACATGACCTTTTACATCTTGCCTTCCACTTGCATCTCATACCATGTCATCATGAGGGAAAATCTGAATAATCATAATGCCACTTCATCTGTGGCTTAACATTATACCACCTTCCCACAGCAAAGTGGTTTTCCGTGTAGCTCTCAAAAGTATGAGCAGCCCATATTCAGAGCCCTATTTGAAAGTTAATTTCTGGGGCATTTTTCATACCAGTTACTATATGGTTACTATATCTGCCAAGGTTCTCTTGAGAAATACAGGATATACAATAGGATAATTGGGAGAATTTGTTAAAGGGAATAAGTATAAAAGGATGGACAGGATTTAATGACACCCAGAAAGGATAGCATAGGCTATAAGGACAAGAGACAGTAGGAAGATTTTGCTCTTTCCAGCGTCTCCACCCTTTACTCTTCAGAAGTAAAAAATGTGAGGGGAGCAGGTTCCAAAGGATGGTAGCTGTAGAGAAGGAGCTACTTCCTTTCTTAGCTTCCAGTCATCCACATGACAGAGGTCTGTCTTTTTTAATTGGAAGGGAAGTGGGAAGACCATCCTTCTCCTTTTGCCCTTACCCATAGAAATAAGTGTGTGTGTGTGTGTGTGTGTACTCATAGGTATACTAACATTTTCAGCAGTGTTTAGATCTCTGTAATGATACTGAAATAAAGATAGTGTGTAATTTTTAAGGTACGTTAAGATGTGGAGAAGAGGCTAAAGTCAATGAAGTTTTCATTTATATATAGGAAATAATATGGGTTGATTATTGCTATATGCTAAGAAATACATGAGAAAATACTTTATAGAATACCTGAAATACTATGAAGAATGGTATAATTTTCAAATGATAATTATAATGGATTCATAATTCCCTTTATACTTATATACAGAGACCTGTGTGTGGATTGTGTTCTACATAGACACACAGAAATTATACTCTACATGTATTTCATGGTTTATACTTGCTCACTAGAATATTTCTAAGTAGAATAGCATGAATCATCTGCCATCAGTAATAGCTTGTATTTTTGTAGCTATGAAGACTCTTCCACAATGCAAATCATAGTATGAGATGATTTGAATGAGAATCACTCCTGTAAAGCTCTTGGCTAGACACCTCCCCACACACATTTTTAAACTGTATGGATTATTCAAGTTGACTTGAAAATTTAAATTGTGAATTTGCTAATGAAATACAGTCTTTGAAATCAACACACACATTAGTCATTGTCTACAATTTGACCAAACCAGGCTGTTTCAGAGCTGTGAGATCAATCAGTTCCTTGAAAATCATTGCTAAGTCTGATGTATAGAATTGCATTTTTAATTTTACAGAATTTAATTTCTTGGTTTAATTACTCTGCATTGCTTAGGTTGTAAGAGGACCTGATGAGTTATTTTTATTTATAGTGCTCCCATTCAGGGTGCTCATAATTATATTTCACTGCAATGGCAATATGCAATCATCTATTTCAGTGTCTTCAGATTTTTTGAAATCAAGCTTTTGCTGAAGGTTAAAGAACTGTTTTTAAAGAAAAAATATTATTTGCTAAAATGATAAATGAGGAAATTTTCACATAGGCACATTACAAAATCATCACACATGGATGAAGTTATAATTTCTATTTGACAAAGTCATCAAGAATCATTAAATATTTATTTATTGGGTACCTTCTGTGTACCATGCTTGGAAATGCAGAAATTTGATGTTTTTAATAACCCCAAAGAAAGTCTACTCTTATTTAAGGTGGCTTTGTAAGTATTGTGACAATCAGGTTACATAAAGATACACTTCAGAGTCTTTAACTTGGCTTAGAAGACCTTTCATGGCCTCCCCGTCCAGCCCCATACTGATCTCTCCCTTGGGCCCATCCCCTGTGACAGCTCTCCTGACCTTATTTCAGTTTCTCAAAACACCTCGCTCTCTCTCACTTCTCATCTTCTCCCTTGCTCATCTCACTGCTTGTCTTGATCTCCATTCCTGCTCCCATATTGTCACCTTCCCGCTGAACCAAGTCTACATCATCTTTCAGACACCAGCTTAAATGTGATTTTACTCATTTAATAATACCTAACACATGTTTATTAAATACATTATCTGGTCCCACTAGGTTGGGCGATCTTGCTACTTGTTCTTATATCCTCTTTAAGTTCTATTATAGTACTTATCAGCTACTGCTGTAATTTCTTATTTAATGTACCTTTTTCCCTTGCAGGATATTTATCTCAGAGGCCAGACAATGACCATGTTATTTCTCCTTTAAATTCTGCCGACTGTCATTAAGAACTCTCTGTAATAGATGCTCTTAAACATTTGGATAGATCAGTCATTGAACAAATCAGACTCAGTCATGGATCACGAAATACTTCAACAGGTGGTATAGAAGAAGCAAGGAGTGCAAGTGGGGCCGAGTCCTCATCTTGTTAAAAAATAACCTAGCATGTCCTGGCTTTCAGCCCAGAGGACCAGCACAGGCTGGGCAAACTATCAGAGCTTGTGAAGAAGCTGTGTCCTTATGTAAAGTGAGCCTGGTGTGACCATTGGGCCCTTCAGAGGGAAAGACCTTAGCATTTCACTCATTTAGAGTGTGCATATGACACATCACTTCTGAGTTGATGCATCAAATGGTTTTCATGTTGAAAGAACTCCCAACAAAGCATTAGCAATCCACACAGCCAGTTCATAGCACAGCAGCTCAAGGGTTGCTGAAGATACTTTGCTTGGTTAACACAGTTGATCAGCCTGGAAGTTTACTGCACTTAGCACTCAGAGGACATGTATTTTACACTAATGAAATCGAGAGTTGTCAAGAGCCCTCAGGTCAGAAGTGATGCATGCACGATGGACATGTAGTAGCACTGAAAGTTATATTTATATACACAAAAGTAGTAATTGTCAATTTGATAACTATAATTTCCCACTTGGTTTAAGGGAGATTTTTCTTACTCCTCCCATCAGTCTGTGACCCAGAGCCCCTGAAGTGGTCACTGAGCTGCTCTGCACTGTGTGGCCACACACAGTTGCCTGCATTCTTAAACATCCTTTTCCTTCCTGCCTTCCTCCCACTCCTCATGCCAGATGCTTTCGTCTTTCAGTCCAGTTGTTTTTCGTCGATATTATCAGAGCGACAAGTCATATCCTGAAGATCATCAAATTTATTTATTTACAACAGAGTTTTGCAAGGTCTCTGAAGCCTGAGGGTGAAGGAGAAGACTGCTAATGACCTGCTAGAAGGATAGTTAATCAAATTAAATAGAGTTTTGTAAGTTTTAATATAGGACCCCCATCAGGTGATGCTGAGCAAGGATGGCTTTCCAGCAGAGGTGGTGGGCGCTGAGCACAGGGCACTAGTCTGCTTGGGAGGAGCTCAAGTAGAGGACCCCACCTACCATTTTCATTTCCTTGTGGAAACCAACTACTGACGCTTTGAGGAATAGAATACCAATTAGAACATTTGGGGCGCGGAGGTAATTTAGTGGGTGAAGAAGCAAAACTATCATCATCAGTTCTCTTGCTTACAGAAAATTAGGTGGCCTAGAGAATGAGAGCTGACGAATATCATCATGAACCCAGTTCCCCAAGGTGCAACAAGAAAACATATTCATCTCTGAAAGCAGCCATAGCTTCGAGACATTTTGGCACTTATCTTTAAAATTGTGGAAATAACTCTTGCTTTAATATGAATCAGAGCTGAAGCTCGGTAATAATTTCCTTCCTTGGTTTGGGTGGCCTTGAATTCTCAAGTCTAAACTGTATTGTATTGAGTAGAAACATAAAGAAATCAAACAATTGTTCACATACATTTTCTGATAGATACAAAGCCACTTTATACTTTACTTTTATGAATGACAATTCAGAGAGGTTTACAGGTGATTTGATCACCTGAGCCAATTTACATAAATGCAATATGAGGAGGGATTTCTATTGCCAAATTGGACAAGGTTCATTTTTGAGTTTGCATAAAGTGTTCTGCAAATTGTTCTGTTTTGTAACTCTACACCACAGGATTCTCAACACAGAATCTTTATTGGATTTACTTTCTCTAAGTGGGAAACGATTGATGGCCCTGAATGAAGAATTCAGTGTGAAAGATCAGCATCAGTGAGCAGAAACTGGCTTCACGGTGACTTGCCTTATCAGAAGCCAAAAATTACAAATCTATGATAGTTAAAATGGTGTGATGCTGACATAAATAGGTCAGTGAAACAACTTACATAGTCATTAAAGAGACTTTGTTGTGATACATACAATAAAATGAAAAGGAATAGATTATTTAAAAAAAAACATTGGGATAATTAGCTCTATAAAAAGCATGCACACGTACACACACATCTTAAAATTATTTATTTGTTTGTTTTTATTTAAGTAGGCTTCATGCCCAGCACAGAGCCTGGTGCAGTGCTTGAACTCATGACCCTGACATCAAGACCTGAGCTGAGATTGAGAGTCAGCTGAGCCACCCAGGCACCCCCCCATTTTAGAATTTTTATCCAACCTCACATGACAAAAAATATTCTGAGTTTTAGGTCTGTACTTAAATTTATACTTAAATTTCTGATATCACAAAAAAGCCTACAAATATATTAGGCTAATAAATAGATAGGGTTTCTAATTTAAAAAAATCTCTAGAAGAAATAATATAACAAGCCCTAGTGTATGTAGCCTCACGAAATGTATTTTTGGTACATTGAAGGCACTGTGAAAAGTTAAAGATCAAATGACAAACTGGGAAAAAACATTTACGACTCTAATGACAGAATAGTAGATAATGGAGAGAGACTTAAAATACAGTAAAACCTTGGAGTTCGGTTAACTTGTTCGGTGAGTGTTCTGAAAGACTGAGGAAACATTTCTAATAAATTTTAACTTGATAAAAGAGCGATGTCTTGCTCTGTGAGTAGTACATGATGCTGGATGTCACATGATCAAGACTGAGCCAATGGTTCTTGAAATTCGCTTTGATATACAAGTGCTTTGGATTATAAACATGTTTCCAGGACAAATTATGCTCACAAATGAAGGTTTTACTGTATGCATACATCATATAAATCTTGAGAAAAAAGGGTAAAAACAAAATAAAAATAAAAAAATGGCATAGGTGGATATTTTAAGGGAAAATGAGATACTTAATAAAAGTTAGAAGGTAAATGAATCAGCAATAAACAATATATCAGTTAAACACCAGTCTGTAATGCAGACTCAAAATCTTTTTGAAGATGGAGTGAATCATGAGGCAGTGAAAGCAGAAACATACTTATTACCCTGGCTCCACCCTTGTCCACTAACTTGGCTGGAGTGTGCTCTTTAGTGGATGGCCATAGCACCTGTGGACTCTCACTCTTTAGTGATTTCCTTGGTTGCAGACCGACCACTTGGCCTTTTGCCCTGATAGAAGAGGTGGCATAAATTTCTTACGTTGCTAGCCTTAGAGTACCATACTTTGTTAGTTGTCCATAACATTTTCCCATGTCTTTGTCAAGAGTGCCTCAATTACCCTACTAAGTTTGGCATCAGTTTCCTGTTAGGAAATACCAGGATAAATATTCCAATTTGAGTCCCTTCACAGGCTCTTTTTTTTTTTTTTTTA